>NC_089841.1:60954222-61254222 GCF_035609145.1 Eleutherodactylus coqui | reverse complement strand
ACTGCTGCTTCAGAATGGCTGGGCTTTGGACTGTGAAAAAGAGCTACCGATCCCAAAAACGGGTGTCCTTACAGGGGTATTCCAGGTACAGATGTAACATTTTAAAATACAATGTACATGATCACAGTACCTCACTTTTGTAAGAGGTTCGCTGCACCCATTCTAGCCATTTTCTTCATTTTGTGTCTCATGTGACCCTCTGTCTGAAAAAGATCTCCACATCTTCCAAAATCTTGTCCACACTTTCTACTTCCTCCCCTGTCCATAGTCTTCACGATCCTGTGAGCATGATGGTAGGACGGGCAGAAGCAATGCGATGTATTGCTCATGTACAGTTTAGCGTGCTGGACAGTCCTGTCTGTCTGCTTGAGCTGGCTTTCTCTGGCCCATTCATGGAGGAATTTTCAGTAAACCCATCTCCAGGATTGATGGGCCACAGAGGTTGGACCCCCACCAATAGTTAGCCTGTGACTTGAGGATAACGTTATAACCTGGCACAACTACTTTAAAGCTTGTCTGGTGGTTGACTGACTGTAACGGTAGTTGACCTGCTAACTGGTGGTCATAGATGTTCTGATTCTATCCTGACCGAACAGGCATCCAGGTATTTGCTGCCATTACTGAGAAAAGCTCTTGCATTGGATTGTCTTTTAGAACCTATTAAATTTGAACATCTTTTCAAATCTTTCGGGGCTTATAACTAGTTCTGAGTGAACTAAACCAATAGAACCCTGTTTCGGGTTGAACATTGCTAAAAGTTTGGTTCGGCACGAACCCCTACTGAGCTTTTTGCAAGGTTCTGCAAACCTCCGTCCAAAAGTTCTGTCGCAGATCCGGCTAAAAATATCAAAAGAAAAACCGTTGCATGCAGCACCTTTTCTTCTGTCCAAAAGCTTGGCAACTGTACAGGAAGCCAAGAATGAACCGATTGGCTGTGGGGATTCGCCTTTTCTGCTCCCCCGAAACCGAGCAGGAAAGCGTAATCTCCAGCGCAGATGTGAAAATACTCTTAGCTGGTGTTATGCACCAGTCTTAGGGGTTTGTTGAACTTCCAGTTCAAGTTGAACTAATTCGGACTGAACTTTTTTGGAAAAGTTCAGCTGCAACAAAATTTTCAAAATTACTGGGTAAATCGATAGGTCTGTGGCTTTGGTTGTAGTCAACCCAGATTTTTTTTTTTTTTCCTCCTAGACATTTTATTGGGAGTCATAAATTCTCCCAACTTCCTATTGACCCTTAGATAAGAGCACATGTAGCTGTAATCCTGTGCCTTTTAGGAAAGATAAGGGGGAGGGGGCTCTGCTCCAGATAATGTGATTTTTCTAGGGCTTTGAGCCACGGGCCAGAGGTGATGTGCACTTTGTGCCCTCATACAACAGTGGTAAATCAGTGTGTGGCAGCTATAGTGTCTAGTGGGTGAGTCGGGAGCAGGAGAGGCCTGGCCTGGAATGTGCCTTTAGTTACCATGCCTGTCCTTGTTTTTAAGTGTGGGCTTTTGGCTTTGTGTGTGGCAGGGTGCTGCTCTGGTGTCGGCCTCAAGCTTTGTTCTGTCCAGTGACTTATTTCTGTTTATCAGCCAGGACAATAAATGGCGCCCTTTGCCTCTTGGAAGGGATGGGGGGAAGTGAGGCTTTTCCTATTCTCTGCACTGTAAATTTCAGGCTGTCTCTTGAAGGAGGAGGCTGGATACTTAGTCACACTTGAGCGCTTCTTAGAGAGCCCTGGCCTTTCCTAAATAATGTACTGCTAATTGACAGGAGTAATATATGAGTTATTCTGAAGTCTGGTGGTGGGGGTTGGGGGGGCACAGTGAAACAAAGGCCTTCTGTAGGCTTATGGTGGGTACAGGGATGCGGTTATGACAAGTTCAGTCCAGTCTTGAGCTCTAAATTTAACATGACCCATAAGCTTTGTTAGGGTAGAGGAGTTATTTTGTATCCTGAGCCAATAAAGATTTGCATTCCTTGTGCCTCAAAGCTACACTGAGGTATGAGGCACAACAAACCTCTTTTATTCAGTTCTGGTAGTAAATGCATCACGTTTAAAGACTGTAAATTTCCATGCTATCATTGGGCTCAGAATCCTCGTAAAGCCATTGTACATCTGGGCGCAAACAAACATGACTGCCATAATGGCGCACCCAGGGGCTGCTATTGCCCATGTTTTCTTTGAAGACCAGTTTTTTTCTGAACTTGCTCATAGCCTATGCATTTTAACTCCTTTACCCCCAGAGAACTGAAGGGGGAGGCATGTTGTGCCTCAGACCTTAGTACAGCCTCGAGGTAGGTTGTGTTTTATGGGAGCATTAATACAAGACATGGTGAAGGCCACCCAACAATATAAACCAGAGTTTATAATTAATCATTAGTGGGTGAGTAATTATAGTCAGTCATCTGATGCTAAGTGACTTTGCTTAGTCTTTGGAGTTTTCCTTATACATTTTAATGGCTGGTACATATTGTCTATGTCATGGTGGAACCATAAGGACCACTCTAGGAGCAAATTAACACTTTTCACAGCTGGCAGAACTTCCATACACGTAAAAACCAACCCAAAAAGTTAAGTGCCAGCTGCAAATTTTTTTAGACTAATTTGGCCACCTGGCTCCTGGGCTTTGTCCAGCTGAGGTTTATAGATGACCTGCATTGCCATCCAAGGTGGTACTAGTCAGCCAGCTGTCTTCCTCCTGGATGGGAGCTTATTTGCATGCCCTTTTCCCAGGGAGCATTGCCTGATCCAGAAGAGTGCCTGTGTTAACTTGACCGTTTCTACCAGGAAAAACTGTTTTTCCCCCAGACCAACATTAGTACTACTTCAGTTATGGTCAGTAGTGGGTGGTCAGTGGGATACATTTTATACACAAGTAAATTTAATGTATTTTCCTGAAATGCGTCACGCTTTATTAGACGATAAATAACTTTTAATGCACAGTTATCATGGGCCAGGGAGCAGTTTCCAGGCTCCCATTTAAAAACCTCAGGAACATCACATCTGTATTTCACAAGGCTTGGCAGGTCTGTGGATCACAGATGCTGCTTTACAACATCGTGGAGTCCTGGGCCTAGACCTACAATGAATGATGGCTTCTTCAACTCATCAGCCCGAAAGCTGTAAAACATAAAGCAATAAAGGGCCTTTCTGGGAAATGAAGGCTCTGGGCAATTTAATTCCTGACCCTACTTAAGTTTTTCTTGCTGTGACTGCTGAATACATCAAGTAACCTTTGGATTCTTCTCCAGTCATTAATGTCTTGGTTACTACCGCTGGTCACTTTTGAGTGATTTTGAGCAATATATTAACTTGAGGCAGTTTATTTGTGGCCTGTCTTCCTCTTCACCTTGCCTAGGAATGGTCCCAGATATGAAAATGTATAGAAGTGTACACTGTCTTGCACGTTGGTACCAATGAAAAGCCTACTGAGAGTTTAATTCTCTTGTAAAATCCCAAATCGGCTAAGCCACTGACCTAAGACTTGGACTTTCTTTTGTGGTGTACTGCTGCTGTGATACAACCCCTCTGTCCTTTTGGTTTGCTTTGTCTTGTTGTATGATGGCGTTTTGCTGCTGGGTATTGGCACCCCTCTATCACATCCTGCTTGCATGGTGATAGATCACAATAGGTGATATAGTTTGTATGTAAAGCAACATGAGACTTAATGAGTTATGACATTTATTACATTCATTGTGTCTCTTAAAGACATTACTGATCCTCCTATTGGATGTTTGCTGGATTTTGCCCATAAATTTCGAATTCCATGCAAAGCTTGCTATGGCCAAATCCAAAGAAAATATGAAACTCTGTTAATGAACACTTTTGAGCTGTTCGTTGGGGCCTCAGATTGTACATATTATCTCTACTCTACATGTGTCCTGGCTGGTGATTCAGAATGTTCACCTCTGAGGTTGTCCAGTGGTCTTCTCTATTTTCTCTTTCTGCGGCCAACATTTTGGGAGTGACCCCGCTGTTCTCCTAATAATATGAATGTATTGTCTCAGGTTCTTGGCACTATCCCAAGACCATTCATCTCCAGATTAGTTATTGCTTAACATTAACTTGTACGGTTTTTTTTTCTTCTTCAAATTCCTCTCGGATTCATCAGAATATCCATTCTTGGTTAAATAAACAGAAGCGTGATTCCTTTTAAGCGAAGTTGATAACTCATTTGTCATCTCCTAACAACATTCTTGAGTATTTATGTAAAAGTTTCCATTCCTGGTGTTCCTCATCATCACATTTACAGGAAAATATTGTATCATCAGCTTTGTCATGGATGTGGTGTCCTGGTGTCATCTGGTGATTTTTTTCGTACCTTTTTTTGTACTGTATGTTTATGAATAAATATGACCCTTGAGTGGTACATAGTGCTAAGGCAGCTGAAATGCAGTCCTAAGCTCTTGCGCACGACCTGAAGGTTGTGAGTTCAATCCCCGCTTGGTTCAGGTAGCCGGCTCAAGGTCGACCCAGCCTTCCATCCTTCCGAGGTTGGTAAAATAAGTACCCAGCTTGGTGGGGGGTAATAATTTACCTGAAAGCACTGTGGAATAAGTTGGTGGCTATACAAAGAACAAGTTTTATTTAAATACTTATGGATTGTTCCATTATGTAAACTTTTGTTGAATTAGGACCTGACAAGTGTTAGAAGATCGACTGTTATGGGGATTTAGATGGTCATACAAAAGTCTGCTAAACGTCAAGGTTTTTAGATTCTTTAAGAAGGAAATTCACTCAACATAATGCAAATAGAACATATGATGCCCAACAGCATATCTTAAGCGAATGTAGAATCAGAACCCTGAATCTTATTTTCTAAATTCATACTTAACGGGGCATCATGTTGTTCTTTTAGGATCCTCCACCCTCAAATGACTTTTCTCATGCTGAATGGGATTTTCATGTAATGCAAACCAAATATCTTGCCTTTTAAGAAGAAAGTCTTTTAGCTGCTGTTTGTCTTTTTGTAATTGCCTTAAGAAATGTGATTTCTCAGAGCCCAGTCATGGTTGCCTGTCTGCTACCTTTTTGTATATTTGCATGGAGCTTGTGATCCCAGGCTGATACATATCCACAGGGTAGACATCCTCACTTTGCTTTGTACCATCCCCTCCCTGCTGAGACCAGGCTTGAATGTAAGCATCGGCGGAAGCTAATTTGTTCTATCTTCTGCAGGCTATTTCCAGGAGCATGTGACCTGGTGGTAGAGCTTTTCCATCCATTCACTGATTGCTGTACTCGCTCTCTTTCTCTATTTCCCACTCGTTTGCATAATCCTGGACTTGCCACACAGTTAATCACTTAATCATCTCCAGTGCCATCATCGCCCCCCTCGCTGCAAACATTCTGCAGGTGTCAGGAACAAGGGCCTCCTGATTATAAATGTCTTCCCTCTGCCCTCGCATTCAACATTTCTCTCTCATTCACATCTTAACCAAGTACTTTAGTGCTCCCTCTTTATTGGTTTATTAAAAATGCTAATCTTCTTGCCAGCCGGCGTTGATAAGAACGATACACTCAGGATAGAATGGATGGGCATTTTTGTGGGGTCTCCAGAGTGATAATCCACATTTTAATGCTTTCTGGTTAGACGGAGAGACTTCTTTTCATCAAGGTGACCCACACAAAGAGTCGGGGACGTGATGCTAGACTTAATATGTGACAAGACGACTAGAATGGGGTCTTTGTTCTGGGTACTCATCAGAGATGCTTCTTCCAACTGCCAGTTCTACGGTCGACACATAAGGACGGGCGAGACTTCTCACATACACTTTCCCTGGACTTTTTTTTTTTTTTTTCCCACAGTGACCGAAGCGAAAAAACTCTACCTCCCAAGGGGAAAGCAACACCCTGTCTACAACCTGAAATCTCCACCACCTAATTGAACTGACAAGTGGACAATAGGAAATATTTTTTTTTTCTTCTTCCTTCTTTCATTCACTCAATGCAATATAAATAAATTAAGATTTCTTCTTCTAGACCTCGGTCCCCCCGGTTTAGTCTCATTGTCATCGATTGCTACCTACAGAAAGGCATGAAGTGTCCTTTTTAGGTTTTGGAGTGGAGGATTACTTACTGCAAGATCACTCAGTTCTCAGACATAACAAAGAATATTGATTTAAACAAGAGCAAAAAGGGAAAGGCTTCATTTTCCCAGGGCTGGCCTCATAATGAACCTGTAAGCCTCAATGGTAAAGATAATGTTTGCCTTCCTTACTACGAGGGACTGTTTTGTTTGATGCAGTTGTCTAAATTGGCGGTTAATTTAATGTATCGATTTATGAGCAAGCTGGTAGTCCGAGATAATGAGGGAAGGTTTCCATTGTGTCATGATTGAAAGTGGTTCAAGTTCTGATTTTACTATAGTATGAAAGGATTATTTCAGCCGAAAAAGAGAATTCAGTTTAAGAATTGACTAGAAGAGTCAACGGTATTCCCAAAGTTTTGTGGTCAAGAAGAGATGACTGTTTTTGAAAGGTCCACATTGCCCCTAGTTGACAAAGTAGAGTTGCACAGTGCAGTTTTTAAAAAATCTTGTCTTAACATAAAAATTAAACCGCCTTGGATATTTAACAGTAGTTACTTTATTTCTAGTCTTTTTGAATGTAGGTAAATTTAGTAATACCGAGATGTTTATCCATGTATGTGATGGTCAATGGGCGTCAGTGTCTTTTGTATGTATGGCTCAGTCATGTGTACCAGTGCGCAGACAAATTGCTAATTATCTACCCTCTCCCTGTTCTCATTGGTTTCCTCCCGCCTTATTTTGATCCTGTTGTTAATTTGCTCTCCAATTGTCTTGGTCTCATCTGCAATGCCATGGGCATCTTCCAAACCCCCTTTGGGAGCCTTACTCAGCTTAGATGGCCATATGGGGTAGCCCTTGTATAAAGTATTTATCGAATTAAAAATTCCACTTCTCATGATCTCATACGCCCTTATGTTGCCTCGGAGGAAATTGTCCATGTTAACCATTTCTATACTAGTCTGTTGTTTGAATACCCCCACCAACATATTTAGGAATTATGCCAGAGCCTTGCCAATCATTAGACTGTATCCTTTCTTTCTTGAAACAGAGGAAGGGGAAGCAAAACATTTCCCTTCATGTGACAAGTGGAAAACAAGATTGGCGGGGAAGACATGACGTATGATGAAGTGTAACCATTCATTTTGTTTGTTTGCTTTGGACCTGTTGGGTTTTGCCTCGATAAAAGGCTTTTTCTTTAATTTTCTTTCCTCAGTATTTTTTTTTTTTTGAATCTTCTCTGAAAAGAACCATAGGGGGTCATACAACTCCAGTGTCTGGGATAGTCTTGTTTCCCACAGGGTCCTCATGCCCACTGATGGTAAGCTGTCTGACAGAGCCATGGACATTATCTGTCGTTCAGCTCTAAAAATTTAAAGGGGAAGAGGGGTATGAGTTAGTGTTGTCTTATCTTGGTATTTAACAAAAAAACATTCTTAAAGCTGGAAGAACTCAATTTTAACATATGAAGAGTTAAGGGGAAAAAAAATCACTTTTTTTTTTCTTTTTTTTTTATTTAATGAAGTCATTTGGATCCTAGTATTTCATGTGTAATATATTTAGCCTGCTCTCTGTTGCTACTGATGTTCAGATTACCTAAATAAATCCCCAGACAGATCTATTTCTGAGCGTGCATTAATTATACACTGTGTATGCTCCACAGCTGTACAGTGGGGAGGTAGATGGCAGAAGTCGCTGTGACATAGAACGACTCTGGTGCTTTAGACCCTAGGCAAGAATTCTTTTTTTTTTCTTCCTATTTAGTTGCCTTTGCTTTAAAGTCAAGTCGAGTGAGCACTAGGTTGGGTCCTTGTAGAATGCTCAGATCTCAGAAAATGGCATTTAAATAGTTGAACCAACCTTCTAAAAGCAATAGAGCATGGCATGCTGCATGTAGTACTGGACCAATATTGGTAGCGGCTGTGATGTTACCTGAGCTTCAACACCTTCAGTGTGCACTCAATGCTTATAAGGGTTATACCACCAAAAACATGTTATCAACTATCTGCAGGATATGTGATAATTGTATGATTACTGGGAATCTGACTGCTAGGAGACCCAGGGATCATGAGAATGGTGTGTTCCTGGTCCCCCTGGCGTATGGAGTGGCATTGCATATGCATGAACACCACTCCATTCACGGTCTACGGAGATAGATAAGTGATGCTCTCAGCTGTCTCCCTCAGTCCCATAGAAGCACCGCGTCTCTGTTCATTAAAGTTCTAGGGATGCGCCATTCTCATGATCCTTGGCGGCCCCAGCGGCCCGATCCCCAGCGCTCATACATTTAGCACCTGTCCTATGGATGAGTGGTAAATATTTTTTAGTGGGATAACCCCCATTGGGAGAAAAGCCAAATTAGCTCATTTGTAGTAGAGCGGTTCATGCCTGCCTTTCTGCTTTTTCTATCAACTGTGTAATACCTCATTTTCCCTGTGGGTGTGCTGCAGGGGAATTTAAGACTTGCTGGTGTGTTCTCAAATAGATTAGTCAATCACTGGGAATTTCAGCAGATGGAAAGGCTGTGATTGGTTTATCACATAGTTTTTTGTTTTTTTTAAATGAGCAAAATCTGGCAGTATTGGGGGGAGGGGAGGATACACTCTGTTTCATGTGCTGTGTCTGGTATTGTGGCTCAGCCTGATCCACTTCAATACCGCAATACCAGACACAACTTGTTCAAACTTTTTAAGCTTATTTAAGGTTGCTAAATATTATGTCTTGCATGGTATAAGGTTAATATTTTACCCTGGCACATAATAATTTAATAGTATTGGTGGATTATTCCATCTATCCGAAAGAATGATGGCAACGCTCAGGAAAAGGTCATACTGTAGCCTTGTTGGCAAGACCCTATCTTGTGATGTTGGTTTTGGATTTGCTTACCTAAGCTTGAAGGTTCAAATAAAAGACATCTGCTTGATTCATATGCTCTGTTTAGACTAGTTAGAGAAATGTAAGATATTATTGAAGCCAGGCCTGCTATCCGGTTACTCCGTCTACCACATATTATATTTTGTGATTAATCTAAGTAGACATTGCCTGGATGCCGTTCAACATCGGTTCTTCTAATGTTACCCGCAACTGTGAGCAGCCAACGATCTCAAGGAGGATTGAGATACATTACATATCTGTCAGTAGACCCTCTTGCTATAATTGATTAGAACTTTAAGTCTTTGGTATTGAGATCTCTGAGGGTTGGGAAGTGCCTGCTTCTCCTGGAATAAGGACCTGGATGCATTTATATGCTGGTGCATCCATTTTGGCTGTTCGGTTTACAACCATTGAGCGGTGATTTTATGCTACTGTCCTAGGATCATATGCTTACAGAAACCGTTATAGGTATTTGTGCCCAGTAGCATCAGATCTCATGAAATATAAAGATCAATGCTGCTTAATCCATTATTCTACTTGGACCTTGCATGGTATGCTGTAGTCTCACAACTGAGGAGCCGCATGGTGCAACAAGTCTCAGAATGTCTTGATTGACTTTGCAAATTGAAGACTGGAAAATTCCTCTGTAGGGCTACCTATTCGAAGGCAGTTTTTCTTTTTAACAATTTCCCACTTAAATTTGCATATTGTGTTTCCCAGGGAGCATTGCATCATCTAAAAGTCTCCATACACCTACTTTGTGATCTCCGCAAGGACAAAAGGTACCTCTCCAGACCAACATCAAAGGCCTTCCACCCAGCCAGCCAGAACAAACTCTCAGCAATGATGAGAGACAAGAACCCCAAAACAGCTGCCTATAGTAGGTTGTCTTTTCCTTACAGAGAAGACTCTGGTTTGGCTTATATCCTAATTCAGGTTGCAAGGCCTTTAAAAAGGTCAGACATTATGTCTCAAAGGGAAGGTTCCTTCCAGTGGTTGACTCTATGGAGGCATCTTTCCTTCCCTATTTGTATACTTTATTTCCCAGGAAGCATTGCATGGTCTAGAACTCTCCCTATGCTTTCTTGGTGATCTCCACAAGAAGAAACCACCATAGCCTTCTAGATTGACTGACTTTGGCTTGCTGAGCTTTATAGTCTTACAACACTAGAAAGCTAAACATATACTTTCTAGCAACTCTGTTTCTGTGATGAACTCGTGATTTCTGTCCAATTTAGATTGCAGGAAACTTAGAATGGAACAGTAAGTTCTAGTAGAAAGTTGAGTGTTCATGACCAGCTATGTTGCCGTGATTCATGCTTCCGTATTAACTCACCTCTGCTACATCTCTACAGCTTGAACTTGCAAAAATATTAGATTTTTTCTTTGCATGTTTTCTAATATGAAAATGCGACCAGTGGCTTTTCTTATTTATGAAGGTAATCCTACAGTATTACCTTAAATTGATGACTTATCACTCGTTCAGCTCTGCTACATCTCGGTGTGTATCTGTACTCTATCATTTACTCCTTTAAAGCAGCATTCTCTCCTGTATTCCTGCATTGATTTAGAGCAGTCAATACCACCTGTCACCCTGTCTCTTCTAATCACGTCACTCCTCATATAAAGCTTGTAGGTTCGCCGGTTACCATAGAGCTACAAATAAGTCATCCCAGAAGATGATGGAAATAGGGACCACATGATGTCCTCTAATGACGGAGATTTGATTTATATTGTACGCCACTTTTATCATACACATTTCATACGAGGTTGGATGACCCATGGAGCTCTACCGCAGGTTTACCCATGAAATTCCAATTTTATGCTGGTTTGATTGCACTCCCGAAGCGATCATTGCTGAAAATGTCTCCGGATTCATAGGCTGTTGCAGTCTACGCATCCATTAGTGTCCCCTGATGCATTTGGTTACCTTGCTTATGATAATAAATGCATTGGGAAAATGATACACCACAAATGATCATATAATTTTCCCCAAAGCCTCGTTGCTGAGTGAGTCGAGTCATTTGTAGTTATGACCATGTCAAGGTTTAATGTGACCTGATTAAATATCTATAGTTCAACATGGAGAAATCCAGTAACCATCTTTGAGGACATTCATTCTACAAGCTATGTAGGCAATATCTAGTGCCTGTTACTTCATTATATTCTATGCTAGACCTGGAAACAACCATGAAATTAATTGTAATAAATCCAGGGTCAGCATGGGCTTATGAGCTTTTAGTTTACACCTTACCCCTTCTTGATGGAATCCATACCAATCTCATTTTCCAACGAATCATCAATGGGTGGTTGTTTGACATGGGGGATCATGTTGAAACCCTGTTGAGGATACAGTATTGGGGTACTTTTAAACAAGCGATCTTGACCAATAGTTGTTCCATGTAAACACTGGACCCAACAGGGTATTGAACGAGAGAATGTTCTTTTAGTCGCTAGTTGCTTCATTTCAGCTTCCTGAAACAAAGCGACTAATAAGTTACTTCCCACTCAGTGTAAACAGGCAGTCATTTATCTTTGTACAACTGCCTGTTCAAAGTGACTGGAGGTTGGCGGCTGGAAGATATCTACAGCATGCTGCACCTCCAGTCAGTAAATGACTATCTCTCCTGTGTGAAGGCACAGGAGCAATATTCTTTGAAACAGCTGTTGAGTGCTTAAGGGACTTTATAAAGATATAGATAAATATATGATATGACAGGATGACTGTTCAAAAGTTAAGTGTTTGACAGCTGTCCCAGCAACTATTGGTCCTGTGCTTTCACAAGGGAGCGATAGTTGTTAAGTGAATGAGGGCAGAGCGCATCAGCGCTCTTTCGGCTTCCATTTACTGTGAACAGGCAGTCATTCAAAGATGAACCGCTGCCTGTTTATGCTGAGCGAGAAGTCATTCACTAGTTGCTTTGTTTCAGTGAGCTGTGATGAAGCGCTTGACAAATTAGTGATTTATCGCTCAGTACTCTGTCGGGGGCCCATGTTTACACGTGATAACTATTGGTAATACGGCTTATTTGAGCAATTTTTTGACTGATTGTCGTCCCATTTTAAAATGCTGAGCATTTCAGTGTAGGCGGGGCCTTAGTGTTATTGACAGCACTCCAATTACCATCCGTTACGTAAAATAAGGTTCTCTACTATGAAGTAGAATGAAAATGTAAGCCAATCCCCCCTTCCCGCCTTAGTTCTTAGGGTCCTGCTGATAGCTCAATCCACCCCATTGTGTATACATTTTCATTTTAGATACAATATTAAGCTGTCATCATGCTTGCCTAAATGGTCGTTAGGAAGATTTTGCTTGTGGCACATTTTTCTGTATTTGTGGACACTAGCCGCACCCCTTTTACAACTTCCCTTCTCTCCCTAATGCTCTTCAATCGTGAGCAGCATGCATGTTGGAAATGTAGATTAAGCACTTCCTACCAGAAGAGTGCATGAGAAACCTGACAACTCGTCCGGGGGATCTCTCCTTTTTCTGGGCGTCTTTCAGGTGTTCCAGAAAAGTTGGCAAATATGGCTTTAATTGCTCCATTTTTAATTTACTTTACATATTTTATGTTTTACAACTGGGATTTGAGGAATAAGAAACGTACAAATATTCTTTCTCCTGGAAGATTCTATGGAAATGGAACAACGCCTCTACAGCGCCACCTTTTTGCCTTCCTCTGGATCAACAACACAGGAGGATAACAGGCTGAACTAGATGCACATTGTCTTCATTTGGCCTTACATACTATGTTACCTATTAGAAGGTAGCATTCCTGCAGTGTTCACATTTTCCAAAAGTGCATTCATGGCCTTATAAGTATCTTCATACCTACTTGGTGCTCACCCTAACGAGAAACTTTAGCCTTCCTGGCCTACATCACAGTACTCTTCCCCCAGCCAACAACCGAAGTGCAATGATTAGGGGGAAAAGCCCAGAAACAGTCACTCTACATTGTTATCAATTCCTTCTGTAGAAGACTATGGCTTTGGCTTATATACAAAGCTTGTTATAAGGTCTGACATTGACTTGCACAAATACTGCCTTCCAATAGGTGGCGCTGTTCAGGCATTGTTCTATTTTCCTATTTACATATAGTTTTCCCAGAGGGGCATACATGGCCTTACAAGTTTCCTCATCCCTACTAGGTGCTCTCCACAAGGAGAAACTCTACGCCTTTCGAAAGACCACTAAGTAAAATCTGCAATTTCTACTTCTGAGACCTAAATGGGATTTTTCCTCCTTCCATTGATGGGATAGTTGATGATAATTTTAAGAAAGTGTTGCAGTGCTAAGTGTTCAAGATATCTTATGATGTCAAGCAATCCGACATGATATTGTAGTGAGGTTGTCACATTTGGATGTTTTCCCTCTTGAGGGCTGAGCTAGTGGCCTGAGGTGCTCTGTGGGATTGTTGGAGGAGGAAGGACTCGTGAACAGATGACGGGCGGATTGAGTTTCACCAAGAATCCGATCAAAGGTCGCAGTGCGAGTTGGACAGCTGTGTACATGCATTTCGACATACTCACTGCTCACTGTGTTACCAACAATGTAACCGAGATGCATGTAGTCAATTAGTTTGGTCAAGGGTTGTGTTACAAATTACACTGATACTGCAAATCGCTCATCCGCAGGGAATGGACCGTTTCACCAAACTACAATTGTCAAGGTCAGTCAGATGGATGTTGGACATAGGGGGGAAACACATTGGTGGAACCCCCTCCCACACCCCCACCCCTAAAATCAAATAAGATGTAGTAGAATTTAGCCGGTTTGGTAGAGAGAAACCCAGAGAGGTGTTGGATTATCAAATGTTCTGCCTAATCATATGTTTATAAAGAAGTATTGTGAAAAATATAAGGCTACACGCTATTGGTTACCTGTGCCTAGTCTTTAAATGGGTTGTCCACTTGTAAACTATTGAAGGCTCATTTTTAGGATAGGTTATCGATAGTAAATTTGAGTTAGGAGGGGTCTGCCACCCTGGACCCCCCACTCATCAGCTGTTCCCCAGGCCAGTGTGCTTGTGCACCAGGCAGATTTCTGCGGGAAGCAAATGACTTCATACCCACTGCAGTGGCCAGGCTTGCAACTGCATGCAAATCTACCATTGAAATGAATGGAACTTTGCCTGTAATACCAAGCCTGGCCACTGCAGTAGGAACTAAGCTGTCTGCTTCTGCAGAAATCCGATAAGGGCACAAGAAGCCTGGCCCAGTCAACAGCTGGTCGGCGGGGATCCTAGAAGGTAGACTCCAACTGATCTACAATCGGTGGCCTATCTGCAGGTTGGGCCAGTGATATAGTTTCAGGCAGTACTGCTCATGTATGTCGGCTGCATAGTCCTTTTAGGGTTGTGTCTTAATGTGCTGATCCATTTTTTTTTTTTTTGTGATATATCAGAGTTTCTGGGTTATCTTCAGTAACTTGCTCAAGTGGGCTTTGGAGCTTCATTTGATTCTTTAAAATGAAGAATAGCCATTTAATTAGGGTTATGGCCACACAAAGCGGTTACTGCATATTGCAGAAATACCATCGACCCACAACAGCCAGTGGTCTCACAATTAGTGCTCTGTTCTTAACCCAATCATAAAGTACTGATTTTGGGGGAAGGCTCCTTGCGCACGCTCAACGGCATGCATATCTGTTAGAAGTGTAGCATAGGCTAGTCATGTTCTACATGTGAGCCTACAAAGGGCTGCTTTCTGGTAATAATGACAAGAACGTTATTGGGGCAAATGGCCATGGTGCTTTTCAAAACCAGATTATTGAAAGGAGACCTGAGTGAGGCATGTACCCTTGGGCCTTCTCATCCACCTAGGCTATATTGGCTCATAAGTGTACCATAAATCCAACAGTGAAGTCTTTCTAAACTCAACTGAAGTCTTTGAACGTTATGGAGACACCAGAATAGGTGGTTATTACACTTAGAATGAGGTTGCCACACACGTGGTCATCTTTATTTCAGGTCTAATTTTAAGTCCCTGGCTCTAGTGTCTCCGCAAGTCCCAACGACTTAAAATGAGAGGACTTTGCACATGCATGGCCACCTTTCCTATATGTGACAGAAGTCAGATTGGGTGTGGGACCTTAAGGTGGAAGAAGGGAGGACTCCACTAACCTAACTTAATTAAATGAGTTGACGAGGTATAAAAGAACATGGCTGCTTTCTTAAAAATAAATAGCACCATACCTGTGCACTAGTGGTGTATGGCCACCCAGCTCTATAGAAGTACATAATGATCAGCTGCAATAACACACACAATTTGATGACAGGGGTGGAGATGTGTTTTTTTTATCCTATATAACCCCTTTAATCTCCTTTGAGCAAATCCGACTTAAGATAAGATCCAGGCCATATTTTTCTGCAAACGACTGTTTTGGGGTTCTTGCCACTTGTAGGTCCCGGGTACTTGTTGTCGTTTGTGAGAGTCTGGGAGGTACTGTTTCTGCTTGTGGAGACTGCCAAGTTAGCATAGGGAGTTTCATAGTCCAGGCAATGTCCCCTGGGAAAAGGGTATGCAAATAAGCTCATTCAGGAGAAAAAAAACTGGCTCTCCAGTGCCATCTATTGAATAGCAAGCATATAAGTCAATGCCTGACCTTTTTAACAGGCGTTGCGACATAACTAAGAATATAAGCCAAACCAGAATCCTTCCCCAAATTTTTGGGAATTCTAGAAGGTCTTATCGGGGCGAATGTTGCACGGTTTTACAATATATTGAGTATTACTTATGTTACCATGTAGATTATTAGCTCCCCCAATGTGTTAACAGATTGTTAGTTTGCAGCCCTCCGTCAGATGTGCGGCCTGACTGGAAGATGGGAAAGTTAATCGGTTTATGTTTGGTTTAGCCAGGACAACAGCTGCATGAAGCTTTTGTTTCATGTTTGGCAAAGCAGCCTCACACATGTACCCTACATGCTGAGGATGGCGGATAATAGTAACTGGCAACCAGCCGACAGCCTGATAATTTGTAACACGACAGCACAAGCAACACTTTGTTTCTCTCCTTCTAATTTATGATGTGCACCGCCGAGGTTGTCACCTAATGATCTCACCTCTCCGTTTGTGAGGTTTAACGAAGAAACTCTCACGTTAGAGACAATTAACAGACACTAGTGGAAGGTCTTTGTTTTAGAGGGCTCGCTCCAGCTGGGGAGCTACTCCTTATAAATGATGACATTACAGAATGGATCCGTTGCGTTCTTCTACATGGAAATCTACATCGTAGCTCCACCATGAACAACATTTCGCAGTTTGGTTGATGCTTTGCTTTACTCATCGGAGTTGCTACTCTAGTCTGTTTCAAAGTTGCTTTCAGAGTTCTGCTTTGCTATATCCCCAGAGCAATGGATTATGAAAGCTCATTACATAAAGGCCGGCTTTACACGACTGGATTCCTATTGTGGAATCCGTGATCGGTGTCCACATGGAGGATCCTCAGCAAATCGCACGAATTGAAAGGTATGTACTCTTTTCGCTCACTCTTGCGGATATGAATTCCGTATTCCACTAGTGGAGGCAAAATTGCAGCATGCTGCAGACTCCGCATGGAGTGTCTCCATTAAATTCAATGGAGGCCGTTCGACCCACAGTCCATACACAATTAATATTGCGTATGGGCCACGGGTAACTGCGTCTTCGCTAAGCGCCGGCACAGGAGATACAAATATTGTAGAAAAATATCTGTACTGCGCGTGACCGCCGGTTACCCGCCGCAGTCACACGCAATGCAGAAACCACAGTGCTGCTGGATCACCGGCCACCTCCACAGCCGGAATCTGACCTGGCCGTGTAACGACTGCCAAGGAAACGCTGTAAGTTCGCGTGTCTGACAGGTCAATAAGCCAAAGAACAAGTTGAGTGTTTTAAAGCAGCTTTGAATGTGACTAGAGGATAACACTAAAAGGGGTTTTCCTACAAGTTAAAATAGATTGACAACCACTCTGTCCTGCCTAGTTGCTACTGACCAGGGAGTGTGACTTCTGCAGCCAATCACTGGCTAAAGAAGGTCATTGCTGAGGCCAGTGATTGGCTGCAACAGTCACATATCCTGGTCAACAGTAACCAGGAAGACAGAGTGGCTGTGAAGCAATTCTAAAGGGCTTGTCCTGTTGTAAATGATTGATTGGTCTAGACTCAGGCTAAGCCAGCCATCAATAGTAAATTTGTGGGTGTCTTCCACCTAGAATGCCCACTGATCCGCTGTTCAGTGATCTCATGCACTGAGCTGGCTTCTGCAGGAAGTGGACGGCTCCATTCCCACCGCAGTGGTTAGGCTTGGTATTGCAGGAAAAGTTCTCATTCACTTCAATACCTACAGTACCAAGCCTAGCCATTGCAAAATAGGACATGCTGTATTTTTTTTAATCACTCATGTCAATTTAACCCATTGAAATCAATGACAATTGGATGAAACTCTCACAGAAAAGTGGTTCTGTAAATGCAACCTTAAAACATCCTACCTTTGGCCAGATCAGATTTTAGTTTTACAACTTTGGGTCTTTTTGTTGACCCTGGACAAATCTTATTTTTACAATTTCTCAGCCGATCTCCTCTCTGAAGAGGAATTTTGATCAGTGCTCATCCTGATCTTACTGGTTTATGAATATAATGGAAAACCTATCAAGAAGACAAAGTGCAAGAAATATCTTCTCTACAGCAGTGGGTTAAGGAGATGTAACCATGCAGAACAGTGATGGCTGTAAGGGGTGAAGTAGAAACCATTACTGGGGCCCTGGCCCCTAAGGGGGCTCAAAGACACCTATGCCATATAAAAAGATATAACTTGGACACGGTAGGCTTTGGGAGTGATACAAATGTTAAATGAGGCCCCAGTAGATTCCAGATCTGAATCTGGTAACAATTATTGGTTGTCAGGAGGCACATCTGTCGGAGAAATGAAGATAACTTGCCCCTCTGGTAGGCCTTGTGTTACTAATTGTATTTGCAGCAAGGAGTGACTTGTATTGTACGTATCCGCCATAGTAATAATTCAGCGTGGCGTGCTCACAGTTGACCCTGTGGAGGAGTCGCCGTCCTCCTGATGTTTTGTTTTTCGTTTAGGAAATAAAATGACACGATTTGGTTACTGTACAAGTTGACCCCAAGTGCAGGTTACGAAAACCACAAAGAGCAATTTCTGTAAACTCCCACTCACATAATTGTCCCAGCCAGGGCTCATGTTCCGATAAAACGCACAGATGGCCTGAAGCTGCCGCTCTTGAAAGTGAAAGTCTCGGGAAATGCTGCTTACTATTTACAGATTCAGAGGAAGTCTCTACGCAAAGTTAGGCAGTTACAACCTGATCCACATTATCTGTAAAGTGTATTATAGCTCTCGGTGGACACCCAGCTTTTCCAGATTCCTTGATAGCCTTGTCTGCCAGGGTGCTGCTACGTTTTTATAAAACTGGATGCTGACAGATTTAGCAATTTAGGTTGAATGTAGTTACAACTGTTCTAATACTGCCCTGTATATGCAAGGATGTAGCTATTCTAGTACTGATCTTTATGTATACGAATAAGCCTACTATAATACTGACCCTCCATGTACAAGAATAGAACTACTATTAAAACTGCCCTCTATGTATAAGAATACAGCTACTACTAGAATACTGCCCCCTATGTACAAGAATATAACTACTATAATACTGCCCCCTATGTACAAGAATATAACTACTATAATACTGCCCCCTATGTACAAGAATATAACTACTATAATACTGCCCCCTATGTACAAGAATATAACTACTATAATACTGCCCCCTATGTACAAGAATATAACTACTATAATACTGCTCCTATGTACAAGAATGGAACTACTATAATATTGGCCTTCTTTGTACAAGAATAGAACTACTATAATACTGTCCCCTCTGTACAAGAATAGAACTATAATAATACTGCCTCCTATGTACAAGAATAGAACTGCTATAATACTGCCCCCTATGTTTAAAAATAGAACTACTATACTACTGAAAGCTGCTTGTGGATTTGGGCAGGAAAACTGGGCGGTAAAATGCCATGCCATGATTTATAATTTTATCTATTATTACTTATGAAAAGTCTGAACTGTTTTAATGATTTACCAGCATGTTGCTGCAAGTTGATCTCCCCCTCCCCCCATCTGTAGAGATGGTCTATTACAATGTAAGTGGCCATCTGTCCTGCGGATTAGATTAGTGAAGATACATTCCTAATCTGGTACAAGTGGCAGTTCATTAGGGGCTTGTCACTGTTCATGTATAAGGCAAAGCCATTCATTATTTTAGGCAACATAGTAGTCAAGTGTCCACAGTGAAGATTTTTTGCAGTTTGCAGTTGTGATAGTATGAAATTATAGTATTTGAAGATGAAAGATCAAATGTACATAAAATGTTTTCTTTTAACATTAAGAATGCCCCTATGTATAAGAACAGAACGACTGTAATACTAACTCCTATGTACAAGAATATAACTACTATAATACTGCCCCCAATCTATAAGAATATAACTACTATAATACTGCCTCGTGTACAAGAATATAACTACTATAATACTGCCCCCTATGTACAAGAATATAACTACTATAATACTGCCCCCTATGTACAAGAATATAACTACTATAATACTGCCCCCTATGTACAAGAATATAACTACTATAATACTGCCTTCTATGTACAAGAATATAACTATTATAATACTGCCCCTATGTACAAGAATATAACTACTATAATACTGCCCCCTATGTACAAGAATATAACTACTATAATACAGCTCCTATGTACAAGAATATAACTATTATAATACTGCCCCTATGTACAAGAATATAACTACTATAATACTGCTCCTATGTACAACAATATAACTACTATAATACTGCTCCCTATGTACAAGAATATAAGTACTATAATACTGCCCCCTATGTACAACAATAGAACTACTATAATACTGCCCCCTACGTATAAGAATAGAACTACTATAATACTGCCCCCTATGGACAAGAATAGAACTACTATAATACTGCCCCCTATGGCCAAGAATGTATCTTCTGTGATGATGGATATTTTTTGCATAGCACTGCACATAGATATACATTACCGCATGGTTGTACACCGTTAATGACACCCCAGTGACCTTACTATTTCAGCTGCTACATATGTATACAGCTCTGGATTTCTACATCTGTAGATTCGTTATTGTGTGTTTGTAATCTGCACTCGTGTATCTTCTTAAGTCAATTCCTTCAGTTTTTTTTGTGGTTACCCCCTCCTTCTACACCATCTCGTTGAGGAGGGGGAGGGGGGGCTATATTGTCACCCTTGCACATATTGCGCTCCTTTTTTCTTCTGATGTTCCCGCTGTCTGCCGCTCTTATTGATTTGCATAGTTTGCTTGTTTAGTCGTTGGCAGAAGTTTCTTGCAGAGTACGTTGTTGTGGTCGGTGGTAGTTACTGGCGTCTCCCCTCCGCTCCCCCTTTTGACTGAAGTTAGAGCCAGTGTCTATTATGTACAGTTAGAAGTGACAGCTGAATGCCTCCCCTCTCCCGGCCGGTTGGATGGCGTCTGTGGTTTTGTGCCTAACGGCTACCTGTGCAAACAATACAATGCCTGCTCACCTGGAAACAGACATTCCCATAGATGCGGTGTAACCGCCTGGTGCGCCACCTATGTGCAAGACAGGGAAATGCAATTGGTGAGCTCTGCCTGTTATATAATATTATGTTCTGTTGATGTAGCAGAGCTGATGCTGCTCAGCGACGATCTTCACTCTCCAAAGTGATAATTATTTCAATGAATCAAAGATTTTGTGAGAACTGAAAAATGCATTTTTTTTTTTTTAATTTGTTAAACAGCCTTTTTGTAGGCAACATTTCTATTGCGCACATGGAGACTAAATACAGCCTTCTGGATCGTGATTTCACACGCAGAATATCTTAAATCTGTGATTTATATGAAAAACGCCCGTGTAAATTATGAAGTTACTGGAAAACGCCCGTGTAAATTATGAAGTTACTAGAAACAATGGGTTACTACATCGCACAATGTGTGCTCCCTGCAAATGCACAGAATACATCCAATTTTCTCACCCGTGTAAATCAGCCCTAAGCGTGTAATCGCACAGGTAGGTGTGAGAGCTGTCTGAGAAACTATTGCAATTGCAGTCCTGCGACTTCTGCTGTAAGTGCGATGTGCAAGAGGAACGCATTGCGTCGCATCTCTGAACATGCGATTTCACAGGTAGTTTTCTGCTATGCGAAAATCGCATGCCTTAGTGCTCTTGCCCACAGGCGGGTCAGAGCCCACTGCGGAATCTGACCCTGCTTGCGGCCGAGGACTCTGCTTACCCATCTGGGTCTTCTTTTTTCCTTCACTGCGGATGTGTGCGGAAGCGCCGGCCGGTGCGCCGTCTGACAAGCGCAGTAGTTTTTTTTTTTCCCAACCTCCTGCTTTCCCGCGGAATCCACAACCCGTCCGCACGGCTCCCATTGACTTTCGGATTCCGCAGGAAAAATTTGCTCGTGGACATTGGGGCTTACTGCTAACAAATTAAAAATTACGTCACATTCGGTTAAAGATCACATGGGGGTGCAATTTTTTTTTTTTCCTCTCTATTTTGGACTATAGGTCTGTTAATAAAAAAAACAAAAAACACTCATGTGAATGAAATCATTTAATTGGTCATTTACGTGTGTCATATCTGACCAGATTTCTATTGGTCAGATATCGTGCGTGAAAATGGACCGTGTGAATGCACCCTAAGGCTAACTTCACACGAGCAAGCACAATATCAGGGCGTGGAGGATCGTGGAGTCTCTCCCATTGCTTTCAATGAGCGTCCTCGCATCGCGTGCCCCTAGCACGTGGTGCGCTGCTGCCGCCGGCCCCATTGCATAATAAGGGCGATGCAGTGTAGGAGAACGCACAAAGGAAGAACATTCCGCGATTTGATTCCCATATTGTGATGCTTCAACAAATCGCTCATGTGCATGACCCAAAAGAAGGGGGTTCCCATTCGTGTGTCTCGCAACGCACAAATCTTGCATGATTTTCTCGCCTGTGTGGAGGCAGCCTAGGAGTAGTCAAGCCGCTTTTGTCTCATATGTATAAAATTCTGTTTGTGATCTCTGTGCCAAAAGCTCGCCTTCAAGTGGATTTTCAGAGTTTCACTCTTCTCTAAAGTGTGAACCAATAAAATATAGGTTTTCATCCAGTGTCGGTCGTTTGCATATATATCCACACCCTACATAGCTTTTCACACTATGCTGTAATTTGGCGCGTGTTCTACTGATTCTTTACACACTATTCCATAGCATCATGAAGATGGCACCGGCGTTACATTTCACATATATGATCGGTCCGCAGTTTAGAGACGTGTAAAGCTTCGAAAAATCGCTCGAGGGCGAATTTCTGGTGAAAAGCTTGAATTACAAAACTGTATTTAATGCATATAAGGCAAAAGGCCATCATGATTATGCTGTGGAATAGTGTGTAAAGGATTGTTAGGACATGTGCCAAATTATACGCTGTGGAGGGTGTGTATATTTATGCAAACCACTGATATGGCTACAATTACATTCTATTAAACTGTACATGCTGCAGTGTATTGGAGACCATATCGAGAAGGTAACGTTTATGTAGACGTCCTGTATCTACCTACGGAGTTCATATGAACAAGTTCCTCTAATTTTATGGATTTTTCCAGCAGAAACCAAAATCTGGAATCTTATTAGTGTCAGTTTGGAAGGGTGGACCCCCCTCAATCCATTACTTCCCCCTCCCTCTCCTTCTCCCGACTGTCTATGGAGCAAAGACAAAAATCTGTTCTTGTGCCAAGAAAACGCTGCTGCAACTTGATTATGGAATCCTGTGCTGCACAAATATTGTGAACCAGGACTGTATGGCAGAGCCAGGGAACGTGCAAGAACTGATGGTGGTGATGGACGCCGGGGCTTGTTTTATTGTTCTGTTGAATTTAATTAAAAACATCCTGCAACAGTGTTGTGTCCCAGTTTTACCGCTTTTTAATGTATATGTAGCAGAGCTAGGTCTACAAAGGTGCTTGCTCCCCCTAGCTGCCCTGTTTGCTCCCCCTAGCTGCCCTGTTTGCTCCCCCTAGCTGCCCTGCTGCTCCCCCTAGCTGCCCTGCTTGCTCCCCCTAGCTGCCCTGCTTGCTCCCCCTAGCTGCCCTGCTTGCTCCCCCTAGCTGCCCTGCTTGCTCCCCCTAGCTGCCCTGCTTGCTCCCCCTAGCTGCCCTGCTTGCCTACTGAGCCTTAAATAACTGTTTGGATTTTTAGGAAGTAACATGTGGATGGGCTGAGCTCCCCTCCACATACTACACTAAAATCAACCACTTAGAGGCTGTGTTGCCAATTTGCGAGTCGAGTTTTCATTTGATGGTGACCAGAATGACCAATGGTTTCTCTTGAATTCCTCGTCTTATGTTTTAGATCCCTTGACTTCTCAATGGGAACTTCATAAATTTTCAGCATCTACATCCATCTCTTCATTGGCTGTTCTCTTCCCATTAGAATTATCTTCTCCAATGAGCAGGGCCTTCTCACAAGTCCAATCGGGTTAGATCGGCTTCAAACTGAAGCTTTGACCTGATATTGCCATGGATCCTCCTATTTATGGTCCTTCTACAATGCATCACTACAGATAAACCTATAACTGTATCTGAGTGAATTCCATCTAGTGATAAACCCAGGTCTACTCTACATGTATTAATATTGTTGAGAAGGATTCCTTGAAGATCCCTTTGCAGGATGTGAGTGGCATGTTAAGCCGTCTTCAGTTGGCGTTGACCTTTTGCTGCTGAAGAATATGAAGTCTCATTTTGTTGCTATCTGTCTGTTATGGAGTTAATTTGTCAGGGCAGAGCCTTTATAGCCATGGTCCAGTGGGTTGTGTTAATCTGCTGTCCTCTTAGGAATATGTGGCTGGCTTGTGGATGAATCTCATTAAGATATTGTGTATCTTCTGCCTTGGGCCATGGATTATAAAGATCTCTTGAATGTGTAAAGAGAAACTGTGCATGAATACCCAATGAGGACTGACTAGATCTATGAACGAGAATAAAACTACTATAATACTGCCCCGAATGTACAAGAATAAAACTACTAGAATACTGCTGCTATGTACAGTAAAATAATTTAACCCTTGTGTTACCTCCTATGTACAAGAATAGAACTACAAGAATAGAACTATAAATACTGCCCCCTATGTATAAGAATAGAACTACTCTAATACTGCCCCTCTATGTACAAGAATAGAACTACTATAGTACTGCCCCCTATGTACAAGAATATAACTACTATAATACTGCCCCCTATGGTCAAGAATAGAACTACTATAATATTCCCCCCTATGTACAAGAATAGAACTACTAGAATACTGCCCCCTATGTACAAGAATAGAACTACTATAATGCTACCTCCTACGTACAAGACTAGAACTGCTATTATACTGCCTCCTATGTACAAGACTAGTACTACAATAATACTGCCCCCAACATATAAGATGATTGCTGTACTGATGAATTGTAATATAGATGTTATGTAGAGTACCACTGTATTAAAGCGGGTTACACTACATGACTATGGGAGGATATGAGCGTGGCGCTGGCTCCAGATGTCTGCAGAATGAAGTGCAGGAAGCCTTGTGATCCATAATCTGCTTTCTCATCCTATAAACTATATCTATTTTTTATGACTTTCACTTGCGCTGTGGCCATACAACACATCAATATCTCCTGGCCGCTCATTATGTGTTGGACGTTTGTGTATTGCTGTTTTATCGATCCGCGCTGCCGTAATGATGCCAGCAGGCAAGAAAGGCCAAGCTTGCAAGAAAGCCGCTGCTGTTTGTAGAACATTTAGTTTGGAAGTCGCTACGGGTCAAACTTGCCTATAATAACTGTAATTCTCTCATGCACAAATTGGTAGAAAGCGTCTTCTGGGAGACTGGTAGGAAATAAACATTGTGCGGTATAAAAGACTACACGATACAACGGCTCCAGGGTCGAAGTATGGTAATACCCTGCAAAATGTGCACTGTAGGTTACCTCTGTGGGAAGCAACTCAATTATATAACAGATCAAGAGAAAAAAAATTACAATTTACAATTCCTGTAATCCAGCATTTCTGGCGTTCAGCAATGGTCAAATACCGTCCTAGTACAGAGTCGGTGGGAAAATTGCCCAATAAGGGCTACCGGTGTAGGAAAGGTATTGGCCATCCAGATAGGGTGGGGGCAGCAGTCTGAAGGCCAGGAATACAATTCAACTTGTTCCCGGGAGAGCTTCTGTTTCCAAGTACCTCCAACATAGGAAACCTGAAATGAGGTGGTGAGGCCGTGACTATGTGTTGCTGATTTGAATGCTCGAAAGTGGCAAAATGTCTATTGAACAGTCCAAACATTTCTTGGTAGACACGTGGCACCATAAGCAAAGCCCGAGAGGTGTGCATCTGGTGACCACTGGAAGTGAATGTGAGTGGTCTCCTGTTCTTCAGCATATCCAAAAGGATCAGACACCAGATGGATCTCTGCAAGTCAACTATCAGGTATAGCCCAGAGTTTGCAGGACACTAATTGGATATCTGGAATGGTGTCACGAATGTCTCTTCCACATTCTCTCGGTAGTGGTTTCACCTTCACTACACACACTTTTTGTTATGAGGCAAAGCGTACATATTCTCCTATGTATATCCAGACATCATCGCAAAACAAAATCGGCACTGTGTAGCGCAATTATTCCACAACCTCCTTACATGGTAGAACGGCAGTAGAGTCTTACGGCTTCCATCAGCAATTTTTTCCTTTTAGTCGTACTCTGTCTCTGAGAAAACTGGGTGAATGCTAATATGACTAAAATGGCTGCTTACCTGAGGTGGGCGGGTTCTTTATGGTTCAGGCCTTAAAAGAAAAAAAGGCAAACTCCCGAGCTGGAGATATATATCTGGCCATAATTGGCCAAACTTGCCCCTTCTGGACTCTGTCAAACAAGCAATTGCAATGTATTATCTCCACCCAGCTTTTCCCCCCAAAAAGATGTAACTAAATAATGAAACAGAAGGACTTCTATTCTCTAAGAAATGTTGTTTTTGTACTGGGGACTCTTGACCCATATACGCTTCGGATCTCCAGTAAATTGTATTACGTCACTTGAATGTGCAGATGAAAGGAGCATGGTCCTTGTATGGAAAGTTTGAGGTGGTAGACATGGAGCCGTCCACACCCCCCAGCCCCATTGGTTGCTCCAACCGCATTTTTTGGCGTCGAGGTCGTTTTTCTTTGCTGTAACACGGCTACGCTGGTGTGATAAACGAGCAAATTCTTTGTGGGATTAAAGGATTAAGATCTGAAAGGTGATTCAAACTCTTCTCCAAAGTGAAAAACACAGATCAGAAGAGAAATCCTTCATTTCAGTCTTTGCTCAACTTGTTTTCCCCTTTAATTAAAGAAAGTGATTGAGAAATACTCTGGGGGATTAGATGCTCGTTATCATGAGGAGGGGGTATAATATAACGAGTTTGGGCCTTGTAAAATAAGCACTTAAAATGCTTTCCTGTTACCTGCCTCAGCCGAGGATGAGCCTCTCTGTTTTTGGTTGCTTTCCATTCTATGTATTATATACGTATAATAAGTGCCTTTGGGATATTTCAAAGTTTTTGGGTTTTTCTTTGGTTGGGGGGACTTGTGCGAATTTAAGAAGGTGTTCACATTTTTTGAAACTTCACTGAAACTTGCATTTTCGTGATCCGAAATGATATGCACGAACTTCAGTTTTTTTGAGCTAGAACACCAAGTCTCGTGAATGCCATAAATTGATTAAAAGGGCTATCTAGGGAGGAAAAAAATTACCACATTCTTTTCTGGCCCAACTTTGACATCTGGTCACACTTGTATGTAGTTCCGCCTCCACCTCCTCTTAAGTCTTTCCAGGTAGCTGGCTGACTACTCATTTCAATAACTAGGCCCACCCTATTCTCTGTTATGGCTGATGCATAGACAGAAGACAACTCAATAACCTAAGCTGAACAGACAGTCTCTTGTGATGACATCACTGATGGCAAGAGGGGAATCCATACCATGTGACCTAATGCCAGTGCTGCTGGTCGCAGATAGGTATAATCCTTTCAGCTGATCTAATCTCAGTAATTCTATCTCAATATTTGTGAAACTGCAAAATGATGGACTCGCCCATAAGATGTTTATTTCCAAAGTGCTCCGTTCTGCAGACGTTGATTCCTCTGCTCATCTAGTTGTTTACGGCTTGTCGCCAGGGAAACCAATACCTTCTATGGAAAGGAATAGAGCATAGATATACTTGGGGGTCAGGTTAGGAGCTTGTACTCTTGAGATCCCAGCCACCAGATGAAAGAAGGGCACACAAGTGTCGGCCTCCTCTATTTCCTTCCATAGAAGAGGTGGTCCGTTTCCCTGGCAACAAGCAGTAAACAACCAGAAGGTAGAGGAATCAATATCCGTAGAATGGAGCAATTTGAAAATAAACGTCTTATGGGTCAGAGCATCACTTTGAAGTTTCGTACACCTTGAAATGGAATTCCCAAGATAAAAATGTGTCTTCTAAGCTTTCTCTACCTGGATAATGCCTTTAGGGTGTATTCAGACAGGGCGGTTGAGGTGTGATTAAAACACTCGGGAAGCTTCATGAGGTTTTGCCACGATTTGATGTGGTTTTCAATGTGTTTGCCATTTTTACTGCAACAGAATTGAAAACCATGGTGAAACTTGGTAAAACAGTGTTTGGCCTTTCAGGTGCGACTTTGATTCAGTTTAACTGCACCACTACTGCCCCATCTGATTTCATGTCTTGATGATCTGCTCCAGTTTTGAGGTGGGGAACAGATGAGGGATGAGGCTTAAGTCTTTTCGCTTTACTGCAGATGGGGGGAGGCTCCTGCTGCAGCTAGACACTGGACTGTAAGGAGTAAGGTGGGCATGGATGATCTCCTGCGGAGCAGAATCACGCGGAGCAGAATCGTTAAATATTTTTTCTTTGCGATATGAAGTAGAATAGAATAAAAATAAATTTAGGTTAAGGGAGAAATTGATTCAGTATCCTTTTTTACCAGTTTACTATATTTCGTGATCTTTTAAAGTAAATGGGGTTAAACTGCAATAGAACAGATTCATGCAAGTGCTGGTTACTCTTAGGATTACTGCTACCTCTAATGCATCATAAATGAATAGCAAGGGCAGGAAAGTCATAACCAAAATGCTAACAATCAGTCCTGTTGCCCAAAAGTTCAAATAAGCAATGTAACACTCCTAATGGTATACCTCTGTGATGTCCCTTTTAAGGAATGCAGTCCATAAACCAGGTTCGAGCACCCAGAACTTGAACAATATCCTTTGTTTGTAATATTAGTCCTAACTTCTATAACAGGCCGGCTTACTAACAAACTGAGTCCTCCTTCTGGTGTGCACACCTAACATGAAGAGGCTAGCCTCACTTACAGTTGTGTTGAAGTCTTCTCACTGAATCGATCTATTTTGGTCATTTAGTCCCAAGTTCTGTAGTATAGTCTCTGGTGCCAGCGCATCTGCCTTCTGTACTTTTACCTATGGCTTTATACAGTCCAAGCTCACTCTTGATCACTTGTACTTTCTCTGGCCTTCACATATCTCCTGTGCCCAGATCCCCGCGCTCACCCAGACAGTCCAGCAGCAGCCTCTCTTGCCGACTCTGGCACTCTGCAGCACTCATACAGTATTTCTCACCACTGCTCACACATTTGACACTCCACCAAAAGTTTTTTAATACCAAGAGTCTCAGCCTATCAAAAACGGTCCCTGAGAAATGTTCAACTCTATAGCTCTGAAAATTGGCACAATTTCTGGTACTCACTGTATTATGACACAACTTTTGACGTACCTTGTAGCTTACCACCATGTCAACAGTTCAACCCTTCCAGGGTAACCCCCTACAAAAGCAAACTTTTTAAGTTACTTTCTCTTTTTTTGTGTAGTGCATGGAAAGGCTTCAGTGGTCATGATGGCGTTTCGAGTAACAGCAATGACTCACAACAAGCCTTTGTCTCTGAGTGGACATGGCTGCAAGCTACAAGGACCAGTCCAACATCTTACTTGCAGAATAATAATGATTACTCTTTGTCAATCAGTGCACGTTAAAACCTTCCGATCACAGGCTGGATAGTACAAAAAGATAGACACACAGTCTGTGTGCAGAATGCAAAAACAGGCTGACGTTAGGGGGAAAAAATAGCAATGCCTTATAAAGTAACTGGATACTGTGCGTCCTGCTCCGGTCTCCTCTGCTTGGCAGTGTTCTGCATTAATCATTCAGTGTTTAGCTAAGGACATGACTTGCATACAGGCCTTCCCCCTGCTCCTGCACTACAAAGTAGATTACTTTGCTGAAATGAGACAGGGCTATTGATTTACACTTCCCTTATCGACTATTCCCCAGTAGCAATGAAAATAGCTGTGATATCCAAACACAAACACTGGATCCCAGTGAGTTTCCAGGCCCGGCTGAATGATGAGCGCTGCACTAAAGGCCCTGGACGTGGTTCACACTTTAACTATTTGCAGCGCATGCTGGTCTTGCTGTGTAAATTTGCACTTGTTCTACAGTAAATATTGAGCCTTCATATAATATGGCTTTTGATAATTGAAATGTTCAACTGCAACCTTAATATGTGCAAAGACTGCTGTGAATGTGAAAATTGCTGTGGACGTGAAGAATAATGCCCCTTGCTTATGTTTTAAAGGGTTCTCCAGTGAACCTATTGTCAAATGGATTTCAATGATCACTCGATGATTCTTCATGGCCCTTGGTGGCACTGCAGGGTATCTAACGCTTGCCATCTAGTTTTCAGAGTAGAGCGAAGACTCTGCTCACATTGCGCTTAAGGCGTATTGCGGCTATGATCTGGCAAGGAATGCACCAAATGTACACGCCTAACGTGTTACTATATGTTACAGCGACCCTTCAAATTTGAGAAATATTCTGTCCCACAACCATAGGGCGAGTGAGGTTTATTACTTTGAGTTGTTCCTCTCTGCTGTGCCACCAATCCATCGATTCTGGGTCCTGTTTCTGGCTTCTCACAATAAATGACTATCTTTAGTCTTCCTAATACACTGGTGCTGCTAGACTCCTGATGCAGTAATCCTGGTTTTTGATTGGCCAGGGCTGCTTGGGTGATCAGTGCTGACCAACGGTGCAGTGTGCATTAGGTAGTTCAAAAATTTTTGCAGCTTTCTTGGATGGCCCGAAAACTGGGCCTAAGGTCTCATTCAATTCTGATTTTCAATTGTGGAATCTGCGGCGAGCATCTGCCCCTGGATTCCGCAGCAAATACCGCCTATAGCATGCTATGAAAAAGGGATTCTTGATGCACACAAGCGGAAACCAATTGTGGTTTCTGCTTGCAGATGAAGAATCGCAGCATGCTTCATTTTTGCACGGATTTTGCATGGATGACTTTCATTGTAGTCAATGGAAGTCATCCAATTCATGGCCCTTCCGCAATTCGCATTGTGAAAAAGTCGCAGATTCTGCGCCATCACTAGGCGATGATGTGGGAAACGTTGGGGCTCAAAGAAATTAAAATCTGGACTGCACATGTCCAACAGCGAGCCGCGCAGACCATCTGCAGTACAGAGAAGCCAGCTAATGCCAGGTACGTAGGGTCGCTGGTCGTGGTCCGGGCCGGATTCTGCAGTTGGAATCTGGACATACCGTGAGCATGTACTTTAAAACTGGTAGGTTAGAAGGGCAGGAGAAAACTGCACATAAAAGACCCCACTCCTGTATTTTGTCCAGAAACCAGAGGGTTACTTTAAACATATAAACTACCATACTGGGGAAAAAAGTATAATATACAAAATACCTTAAACTGTATGTACTTGGGGAGGGGCACAACAGGTAAGTTCAGCAGGTTGTGCTGTACTACACAATAAAAAAAATGGGATATCGATGTGTATTTGTCAATATCTAAAGAACAAACTTGTGGCATCAGTTAGGTCTGTAGGTTCTATCTAATATATGTGCAGGGAGTACTATGGACCCCTTGTGCACTGCTTCCTGGGAAAAGGTATGCAAATGATTTCTTTAGAAGGAAGGAAACAGTCTCAATGATGCCAAGCTAATTTGCATACTTTTCCCAGGGAGCATTCACTGCCTATTATTGTGGCTATACACATTGGATCTTGATCAGTTGAACCTGCCAGTTTTGGTTGTATCATCAGATTGTCTAATGTATGTGTGGTGGTCTCCCAACTCTCCCTCGATGGCAGTTGCGAGATGACAATTGGCAGTTGGATTTCAACAGCCAACCCTTTGTTCTCAGGAGATAAGCCTGGTAAAGGCTTTCTCCCCTCTCTACAGTCAGAACCCATGTATGTCTCGGTGAGCGTGCTTGTTGGCGAACAAGTGCTTGGCCGACCACTCTCTAAAATATATGGGCAGACTAAGAATTCATATATCAGTCAGATCTCTGCAAGGAGAACCAGTACCGGTAGTTTTGAAGAACTTCCAGTTTGATTTGAATTAATTTGGACTGGCCTGAACTTTTTGCAAAAGGTTACCCGACCAGCTGAACTAATCTTTTCAATAGTTCATGTGACACAAGTAGCCACCGATAGGTAAAGCTACAGTAAAGGTTGTATTACATTAATGAAACGGGAAGCTTTACTTTTTTTTTAATAGTTTGAGCAGAAATGAGGGTAACCTAGTGTGCTGTTGTCTTCCATACATTTTTTTTATGATGTAGGAACAGCCCTCTATCTCAGCAGAACATTGCTCCTTTCTGATACGCTAATCGTCAAAAAAAAAAAAAGCACCTAGGAGGTAGCGGAATCAAATGAAACTTTCTGTGATTGTAATGTTGATATAAGTAAGTGATTACAATATCAGAGGGAAAGGAGAATTTATTGCAAGAAACTGAACCCTTGAAGGGAGGCTCTAGACCCTTTTGAGTCACCTCTAGCTTGGATGCAAGATTTGATAAGGGTGGGCATGGAGCCATACATGTCCTGTATGGTATCCTGTGGCATGTGTGTCCACATTTGCTATAACTAAGAATCTAGATCGTGCAAACTCATAGGCTTTTTTTTAAGTTGGCATTTCAGATGGTCCCATACATGTTCTGGCAACTGGGCAGGCCAAGGAAGTGTGGCAACGTTGTGAAGGCATTCCTGTGACACCCTTGCTGTGCGTGGCCAAGTATTCTCTTGCTAGAAAATGTCACTGTTGTAAATCAATATTTGCAGATGATACAAAATTATACAATTAATACAGCGGAGGACAAGGTACAGCTAAAAAAGGACCTAGATAAGCTGGGGGCTTGGGTAGAAAAAGGGCAAATGAAGTTCAATGTGGATAAATGTCAGGTTATGCATAGAGATGAGCGAGCATACTCGGTAAGGCGATTTACTCGAGACAGAATCACCTTTTTCGAGTAACTGCTGGCTCGTTCGTGAAGATTCAGCGGGCTGCGAGGGTGAGCGGGGGGTTGCGGAGGGGATCGGGAGAGAGCGAGATGACCAGTGGGTTGTTCATCTCAAATATTGATCCAGGGATTACCCTGGCTGTCATTATGTAGTCAGGAAGGAATTTGTCCTCCATTTGAGCAGAATGGCTGCTTGGGGTTTTTTGCCTTCCTCTGGACCAACAAGGGTGAGGATTGAAACAGGCGGAACTAGATGGACATGGTCTTCAGCCTAACATACTATGTTATTATGTTACTTTGAAGCCCTGCCATGACAGGAACACATGTGGCTGGAGGATATCCTGAACAGATCACTAAGCTGTCACTGGCAATCGTATTACTACTAGGGGTGGCCGACTGTTGTACAGGCTGACACTCCCTCCCTCCAGATCTAGACCTTCACACCAGCAGGGGGACAGTGTGCCACTCCACCATAGAGACAGGATTGAAGCTCTCGCCTCTAGGTCTCCAGACACGAACACTGCCATTGTTGATGCCCAAACTAAATCTGGATTTATTGCTGAAGATACCAGTTTCCACTCTGCAGTGGTGTCATGAACGACGAAACTGGACTGCTACAAACAGAAGTGACAGTGAGTGGGTGTTAAAGGCAGTACACATAATGGATGCCGTAAGACCAAATGGCCTTCAGCTGAGCAGCTAGAAATGACTCCAACAGACATGGGGGCCTGTAACAATAGTGCCACCTTTCTCTGGATGGTGAACAACAAAACAATTGGAGCTGCACATTTTTGTCGAACGCTTAGACAATTTTCTCTACTGGTGGTCTGTCGAGGACGTCCTGAGCCCGGTCACCATGTGTGTATGCCCTTGCGCATCCACTGGTCCCAACACCTCTTAACAGTCTGGTCAGTATGGCCCAGGTGGCAAGCAATTTGTCAATACAACCATCCAGCTCCTAGCATTGCAATAATGCAACCCAATCTGTTCAAAATGTCTTCATTTCTGTCATAGAGCCTTGTCTAGTGGTCAACAAGCTCTATACAGGTGGAAAAAAAGATCCACTAGGCACAAAGTAGTCTGTGATGGCCTTTTCACAGGCCAACAGTGGAACCACTTTTAGAGCCTCAGGTGACAAGACTGTTCATCTAATCACACCACAACTCATTTGCACATCTGCCTGAGATGCAACAGCATGCTGAGTTTTGCAGGTGCTTGGTTTGTTTGTTTTTTTTTTGTTTTTTTACACAATACCATAAAAGACAATTTTGATGAAGTGAATCATGTTGTACTACATTTCGGCTTTAAGAAACTTTTTGTGAAATATAGGTGTAGCATGGAGTTCTGAGAAGGTTCTACTTTATTAGACTTTGATATTGTCAAAGCTCGCATAGTCTATAATTGATAGTTTCATTCAGTTGTCAAAACAAAGTCGTAATGTTCTCAAAGGCAGATAAATAGCATAAACATGTTCTGGCAAAGTCGCCCTAACAAAGGTGCATTCAAAGGACTTGTGTAAGAGGGGATTTTCCAAAACCACACTTGTAAAGGGCACATGGGCTAAACATAGCTGAGCACTCGAGTTTATTAGGAAACAATATTCATATTGTGCTCGGTTATCTCTCAGCGAGGTGACTGCTAGAAAACAGGAAATGAGAGCCTTGGATGAACGGGAACTTGTACTGAAATAGAAATGGCAGAAACTCCACAGATTTCAGCTTATTTGGTGGCTCAGGTAGCAGAGTCTTTGAGATGCTTTACAAAGAATTCTTCTGCTATAAACTACAGTATTAAGAAGTTGTCCGACTTAATTTTTTTATATAGTTGTAGGCTCCCTGCCCAAAACTATACTCCCTCCGGTGCCATGGTATCCAACCAATTGGGACAGGAAGAGTTTTGGCTCGTGACGCCTGTGATGAACAGTAGGCTTCTATGAGATGCACTACATCCACCCCTGAGTATGTAATCTTTAAAATGGCCATTCCTAGTCTGGTTATATGGGCCAATCCCATATTGTATGGCATCACATTCTGTTTTTTTTTTTCAATTCCTCCCATAGTCTATCATTACAAGTATCATCTCTTCTAGGTCGTCAGATTTTCTACAGCCGTCTAGTTTTCCTGAGGACTCTTCTGCGTTGGTTCTTTCTCTTTTTTTTTTTTGTTTTTGGTTGCTGAATACTGGATGTTGTCACATTGATTTCACCTTGAAGCCTGTCGTCAGGATGTAGATAAGTGCGACTATAGGCTATATTGCTTTATCTCCTATCGACTGTTAGGAACTGTGAGCTGTGCAGATAATGACCTAATGCTTTGATGTGATATCAACCCTTACAAACTACAAAACAGACATTTCAGCTGTGAATCCGTGCGGCCTTTTAGCCATGTGCTTGGCCAAGATAAAGGTTTACGTAGAGTGAAGGATCCTCCTCACCCCGTGTGATGAAATCCTCATTCACTTGCAGTTATCTCTTTCTTTCCATTCACCCATTTGTTTTTGAGCTTCACTGGTTCCAGAAATGAAATATGGAAATGTTTTGGGGTTTTTTTTTGTTTTTTTCTTTTGAGTATAAAATGTTCCTTGCAAGGTTTCAAAATGGCCGGCACATCTTATAGGTGTTTATTATTATTGTAGTAATTCTATGCACAACTCCATTTACGTTCTTCATTGCAGATTCCAAAATTCCCATCTACTGAGGTGGATCTGCATTTTTGAAAAAACACTTTTTGGCCTCCATTGAATGTTTTTCTTCTTTTATATCTTTTCTTCGTTTTGTATCGGTGTTATTAATTTTTTTTTTTTCTATAGTAAAACAAACTTTGCTGATTGAGTTTCTGCTTGCCTTTTTAAATTATCTCTACTCGAATAGTGCGCTGTAATTAACCCACAGAAGCCATCAATGATGCACCATTTTTCAACTTTTAGGATGATTAGAATATGAAAATGAAGGGCACAATGGTGCAGATGTTTTAAAATCACAGCAGACAGCAATTAGTGACATGAGAGCCAGCTGCTTATCTCTCCAGATAAAGCCTCTTAATAGGGAATTACACTGGCGGAGCCATTAACACAGATGGATCTGCAAATGATTTAAAGAGGGGGTGTCGCAGAATTAGCTTTGATTCGTCAAGAAACACAGGAGATTCTATAAAATGTGTGTGTATATGACATAGTAATGAAATATATTTAGATAAGAAATTTTCTAATGGTGTATAGTGTTGTGTTTTGTTGTTTTTTCTTAGCCGTTTAGTCGTTAACGACCCTCAGTGACCCTAAAGGCTCCCTCCCTCCATGTTTTTCGGTTTTGCACTGCTTCTTTCAGTTGTGTGATATCCATACCAGTATCAGGCATCGTGTCCTTTGGCGGCTGGGTTTTCTTTTGCCACTGATCAGGCCAAGCATTGTAGATTTTTCTAGCGACTGCTCGCATTACATGGCCAAAATACGTGAGCCTGCGTCTGGCCATCTTCCCATCCAATGATATATCGGGTCTTATACGATTCTCTGTTTGTTACTCTTGCCGTCCAGGGCATACGCAGCCACTTTCACCAGCACCACAGCTTAAACACAAAGATCCTCCTTATATCTGCTTTTTTCGCAATCCAGCATTCACATCCATACATGGTTATAGGGAAAACTGTATTTTTTTTTTTTTTTCTTACTCAACACAATTACTGTATTGAAACTGCCCAGGTTTTTCTAAGCTTTTTTTTTTGTTCTTTATAGTGTAACTAAGGGTCCATCTATTGACATTGGCTTGCCCAACGGGTACTTGGGGCAAAGCCATTTGGAAGGTGGAAGGAAAGAACTGCTACTTTAAGTATTTTTTTTTTCATCAAGCTCTAGGCTATGGCTAAATGAAGATATTAATTGTGCAGCTTAGTCTCAGAACCCCCCAAAATTTGTGCAACTTGGCAAATACTAAAAAGCTACAGTTTGGCTGTAGAGAACCAGATGGGTCGCAGGCAAGCCAAACATGACTTGCATTGTGGTCTTTAATTGTAAAGTTGCATGTAATTGGCAACCAAAAATCTGACGGGCTTGGTTTCTTTGAGACTGTTGTGCCACTGGAAATTATTCAGTGCAATGCGGACATTGTGAACTTCATGTTGGTTGACCAAAGTTACTATGTTGCCAAATAGGCAAGGTATAAATTGCAAGTCTTCCACTAGGGTCAGTTTAACACTGTCCATACCGTTTGCATTTTCGCTCAGACTACCACTTGTTAGGAAGTTCTTGAACATGCATGAGTTTTGCTTTTTTTTTTTTCTTTGCCGGAGTGTAAAAATGTGCTTCAAAGTAGTATTTCATCATGGCAATTGTTTTCTATGCATACTTTAGTTTATTGGAAGCTGTTGTCTCTGGGATTCTCAGAATTAAACTCTGGTTTCTGGTTTAACCTTAATTAGGTTCAGTTTTACCATATATGATTAGAGAAGAGCGTTAAAACTTTTACGAGGTCATATAGTTACGGGACGCACTGCACCCAAGTCTGGATTGAGGATGATTTTCTAGCAAGATTATAAATCTGTAGCTGCTTTGCCCTCCCCGGCTCCATAACTTGAGTAAATTAACTTATCTGCCAAATGACTTTTACATTTTATGAGTGCAAAATATAAGAACGTATTAAAATCTGTGTTAGAAGCGTTCTAGAGATTAATTGCTGCAGTATAGAATAGGTTAAATCTGTGTGATTAATACTCCTCTTCCTTAATTAGACAGCAATAATTACTTTTCAACGGTGCCTATAAATCTGTAAGTAGACTTAGAAGCGCAAAGAACTTGGTCGTGTCTCGGGTGGCATGTAATATGAGCAAGCAGCCTGCGACCTTCTGGGATTTTTATCTGTCGTAATCTGTTACCAAGTGCTAAATATGACAGTGTTTCCTCCGGAAAATGGAAGTTGATTCTGAAATTAAAGTCTTAGCCTTAAGAAATCACAGGCTTGGAGGCAAAGCTTCAAGTAGACATCGGAGTCTTTGGAACATCTTTAACTGTTTCTTCTATAATGTTTTCTTCTGTTCATATTTTCTATGAAACCTTCTCTCATATATAGGGGACTTATTTTAAGGTCTTGAAATCTTAGGATTTTCTTGAACATCTGTTTCTGGGAAAGAAGTCTGACATGACAACCAATATGGCCGCCTTTACATCACCTACAAGGTTGTTTCCCAGACCTGAAAGTTGATAACTGTAACGGCAGACATATTAGTTTTCACCCAGTTTTGGCTGAATAGAATCTTTTAATAATTTAAAGTAAGAGGACTGATACTTTTTAGCAAAGGACACCATTCAAATAGTAATCAATAATGTACTACTGTCGCTAATGAATGTAAATGTCAATTTATTTCTGTTGTACAGCATGACTAAAAAGTGTATTTTATTTTTTATTTTTTAGGTGCATGAGAGGTTTCAGAAACATTCGGGCCTTCATTACAACTCCAGCGTTCCTCCAGACATCACCACTAACACCTTAAAACCAAAGCACCAGCAGAAAAGCAACCAGAATCATCTTGACTGGTCACCAAAATCGGACTCTGGCCCTTCAGCACAGAGTGGATTTCTGAATGCAGAAACTAGCAAAAAAGACTCCTCTAATGTCCCCAAGAGTCCAAAACCAGAAATGGGTTCTCCATTTCTCAAATCTCAATCCAAGAAATCCAGCATTGGGAGTGCTTGGAGTCAAAACTCCGCTTCCAAGGAAAGCATTTCTAGCAGTTCAGCTTCATCACCAAACCGTGGTGGCAGCAGCTGCAGCAATGTTCTATCAGCTTCTAACAATAATGAAAGTACTGAACTTTCAAAGTTAGAGGACCAAAAATGTGGCTCATCTGAGCCACCAGAACAACCATTTAGTAATGCAAAAAAGAAATCTGGCAAAAAAGAGTCAAGTCAAACCATGCAGGAGACAGAGCGAGCAAAAAGTAGTCCAAAAGTGATTGAACCCAAAAGTCACGATACTGTAGAAAATAAGAAGGATGAGAATTTGTCAGCTATCCAACAACCACAAGAAATGGCTTCTGAAACCAATACTGAGAGTGATTCGAGCCACATGCGCATGATGCTTCCACTGAAATCTACACCAGTGGATACACCAGTTAATAAACATAAGAAGAAAACCTCTTTGAAACCAGCTGTGGACAAAAAGGCACCTGACTCGGACCAGCCTTCAGGACGGATGTTAGTTAATGAAATCAGCAATCTGAGCACGTCACAAACTCAACCTAATAAAAAGGACAACAAAGTAATCAAGCAAAGTAGAGTTACTGCTCACGAACTGCCATCAAAGTTACTAGAGGCTAATGCAAGTATAGGAAAAACATTTGTAAATAGCTTGACCCGTCTTCAAAAATCTACAACTCCACCTGTATCAAAAGCCATTTCTGATAGCGCTCGATCTAAAGTGTCAGATTTACAACATCCTAAATTTGCAGCCAAGAAACGATGGGCATGTGGTAAACCTAAGGTGAACACTCCTCATGAAAGTTCTGCTTCCCTCTCTGAAAAAATTGTAGTAGATCCTCCTTCTGCTTACCCAATAACCCCCTCGAGCCCTCTTTACACAAATACAGATAGCCTTACAGTGATTACACCGGTGAAGAAGAAAAGGGGTAGACCAAAGAAACAACCGTTGCTTACTGTGGAGACAATCCATGAAGGAACATCGACTAGTCCAGTAAGTCCCATTAACCGAGAATTCCCTGGTATGAAGAAGAGAAAAGGGAGACACAGTCTTGCTGAACTGGTCCAGATGACACCATCTATGGAGAAATCTATTAGTGAATTAGAATTTCACAAAAAAGTTGGAAAGCTTGGAATGTTGGATAAGAAGACAATAAGAACCATCAATAAAATGAAAACCCTAAAAAGAAAGAATATCTTAAACCAAATTTTGTCTTGTTCAAGCAGCATGGCATTGAAGTCTAAATCTCAGCCACAGACAAATGCAATAGCAACTGTAACCACAACTCTTGATGCTAGATTAGGCAAGCAGATTAATGTCAGCAAGAGAGGAACCATTTATATAGGCAAGAAAAGGGGAAGAAAGCCAAGAGCAGAGCAAGTTCCCCAACAAATTGAACGTAGAACAGCCATTAAACAGACCAGGCCTGTTTCTAGCCAGCCCGAAAACCCAGCAGTGCCTTCCAATTTGCAGTCATTTGTGGCATCTTCACCAGCAGCTATACACAGTTTTACAACTCAGCTTATAGGTTCTAATGGAAACCTTAGTCCTGCCAGCACTGATACAATATTTTCAGATCTAAAAACTATGCCAAATCTTCAGCCAATCAGTGCTCTTCCAACAAAAACACTGAAAGGAATACATGGAAGTTCCTGGAAGTTGTCTCCACCAAGATTAATGGCTCACTCGCCTTCCCATCTGTGTGAGATTAGTTCCCTAAAAGAAGTCACACTGTCGCCGGTAAGTGAGTCTCACAGTGAAGAAACCATTCCTAGCGACAGTGGAATTGGTACAGACAACAACAGCACTTCTGACCAAGCTGAGAAGAGCTCAGAGTCTCGTAGAAGGTACTCCTTTGATTTCTGTACTCTGGATAATCCAGAGGTTACTCCATCTGAAACCAGCACAAAGAGCAAGCATGGTCACCGGCAGAAACATCTCATTGTCGATAACTTCCTCACCCATGAAAGTGTTAAAAAGCCAAAGCACAAGAGAAAGAGAAAAGGGTTACCGAACAGGGACAATCTTCAATTTCTTGCAGATCTTGAAGAACTTATAAACAAGTTTCAAGTCTTTAGAATTTCCCACAGAAGTTATACATTTTACCATGAAAACCCTTATCCCAGTATCTTCAGGATTAATTTTGATCACTATTACCCAGTGCCATATATCCAGTATGACCCATTGCTCTACCTTCGCCGGACCTCTGACTTGAAATCAAAGAAAAAGCGTGGTAGACCTGCCAAAACCAATGACACCATGACAAAGGTGCCTTTTTTGCAAGGGTTTGGATACCCTATTCCCAGTGGAAGTTACTATGCACCATATGGAATGCCTTACACATCAATGCCTATGATGAACCTTGGTTATTATGGTCAGTATCCAGCTCCTTTGTATCTGTCGCACACACTTGGAGCAACTTCTCCATTTATGAGGCCCTCTGTTCCACCACCACAGTTTCATACATCCTCTCATATGAAGATGTCTACTGTTGCCAAGCATAAAACAAAACATGGCGTTCACCTGCCAACACCAGTAGGTATGGGCTTGAGTGACATGGCTACTTCCAAAACTGGAGCCGTTGGACTTTCAAACAGCCGACTTCACAAAAGGAAACACAAGCATAAGCACAAGCATAAGGATGATCGTATCCTAGGAGGACACAGTGATTTCAGTGGTCTCTTTTCAGGCAAGTCCACAAGCTTTTCAAGCCATGTGGTAAATGAGAAGCTCAGCTCCTCTAACAAGGACCTTTTCACAGTGAGTGAAAAAAGCAAACATAAAGAGAGGCCGAAGCACCAGCATTGTGAAACTGGACAAAGAGGTCCAAAGAGTTCTTTCGAGGTGGACACACTTTCTTCTTTGTCACTTTCAGATGGTCAGCACTTGACTCAGTCTAAAGACAAAAGTGACTTAACCAATGAGTCTGATAGCTGTTTAAAACGATATTCTGGAAATGACTGCAATGGCAGATCAGACTCTTCGGATCTGTTTGTGGAGATGAGCTCATCCAATGACAAGAGAGATGGGGACTCAAGTGGCAATAAAAGGAGGACATTTGAAGGTTTTGGGTCCTATAGAGAGAAAGACATTCAGTCATTTCGAATGAACAAGAAGGACAGAAGTGCTTTTGATCATTCGGGGTCAGGTAAGAACCTCCCTTTTTACTGCTGTTTTATCAGAATGGTACTCCCTTTAATAGCTTATTCCAATCATCCAATGTTGATATTTTTATCCATAATTAAAGCGGTTTGTCCAGGAAGGCAAAAATCCATACTCAGGCTTGCGATATCAGAACCTCTACGTTAAGCCGGTTCAAACAGGTCGGACACCCTCGTTGTTTCATGCCATTGCAGGGTGCTGTCTTTTCTGTTTCTCCTAATAACTAAGCCAGTCCCCTTCTCTTTGGATTGGCTGTGACAAACAAGGGTGCTGGCTTAGTTATTTAGGTGAGCCAAACAGTCAGCTGCCTGTGATGATGAAATATGCACCAAGAGGGTCAATACAACATGACCCGGTGAAGGAATCTCCACCTTCTAGGCTGATTCCGAGACTGCAGGTCCGGGTAAGGATTTTGTCTCCCTGGGCAACCAGTTTTAAGGAACACTTCAGGTAAAATATATACAATGTGGTGTTTCCAGTGCAAGTGCTAAGGAGGCAGTGCATGACACAGGTATTCAAGTACACCAAAGAGGTTCTCACATTATCATGTGGCGCTACTTCAGTTCTTTAAGGGTTTACACCTAAAAAAATGACGTTAAAGAGTTTTTTTAAATGGGGGGGGGGGGAGACAGCCTTTTTGCTTTCTAGAAATAGTGTCACACTTCTCTGAGATGTTTCTTGTATTGCAGCTCAGCTTCATTAACAGCAATATGGATGAGTTGCAATACCAGATACGGTCCACAAACAAATGTAGTTCAGTTTCTAGAAAAAAAGGGGAAACCCTTTTTTTCTAATCTTGGGCAAACCAATATTAAAGTTTGTTTTTAAATTTCTCCATTTTAAATATTGATAAAAGGGGCTCCGGCAACCAGTGCCTGTGACTTAGGAATTGGAAAAAATTGGCCAAGTGCTATGTTGTCAAAAAAAAGACAAAACTAAGCCATAATCACCAGTTGGAGCTTCCTTGGGTACAGCACAGCATCTCCTGTTCCTGCCACTCTGATCAAGCAAACTGATGCAGCACTCTTGTGCAATGCACTGTACATTTAACTGCTCAGCCAATCACTGGCCTGATCGGTCACCTGACATTCATGTAGCAATGGCTGTTGACGCAAGAGATTGGAAGAGCAGTCACTTGTGCAATCATTAGCCTTAGCTGTCATGTTTGCATTAATGGTATGCGATCACTAAGGCAGTGACTGTCTGAGCAGTCATCTATACAATGAAGACACATAACCACTGCTTCTGGACTGGAGCTGTAGGGACCAGAGTGGCTGCACTGGAATCGCGGGACATTTGACTAGTGAGTATCTTGTGGTATCCCTAGCTTATGGCCAATTTTGGAAAACTTAGTTAATTAACTCAACTTTATATAGCCTCTACTCACAAGTACGCAGAAACCATTTTTAAATTGATAACCGCTAATCCTAGATGGACCCCATTCTCTATAATAGAGTCCACCATGGCACTAGTTGTTTTTGTTGAGAAGAACAGTGCTACCAGATACCCTCAAAAATACTGGAAAGGATGAAAAAAACAATACATCTATCAATCTATTTATGGGGGAGAGATGGGAAACCAGTACTATCTGTGCCTACATCATGTGCAGGTGGCATTTGTCATTTACGCCTATATTAAAAAGAATGTGTTGGCCCACTAGCAGAATGATCACATTACACCAAAACCTTAGCACAGTTGATGAACACCTTATCATCATATGGCCTGGTGCCATGCAATTACCAAAACATTTTAAAGGTGCGGTCCTGGGAGGTGCAATAAGTCAATTCAGCTTGAGCTTAAGCCAAATACGTTGAAACCTCCATTTCTTTCCCGGTTTTGATACTGGGTCCCATGGTATGGCACGTTCTGTTGCCTATCATATTGTTAGTTATTGAAATGCGCGAGTCAGCCAGTTCTAAGCCCCTTCTGTCTCCATTGGCTGTGACACAGAATGGCTGTCTTAGTTGTCATGATTGGAAACAGTAGGTTCTATACCACTTTTTTTTTTTTTTTTTTTTTTAGTCTAAACTAGGCCAGAAGTGGAGGTATTTCCCCTTCTTGGACAGCCCCTTTAAGTACATTTTCTTAAAATAGAGATGGACAATGGCTACTGTATAGGGTTCAGCTGTAATGTTAGAGGAAATAATACCCTAGAAGTTACACAGTAGAGAAGTTCCTTGGTAAGGGATAGTTAAAATAATGTATACATTTTCTGTTAGGGCATAATTATATTTCAGTATAATTAAAGCGAGGGGCATGTTTAATTTAAGTCGTTTAATGTTTTCGGGAAAAAAGTCAGCTCAATTAAAATGTTCATTGGTTTTCTGATTGCAACTTGTGTGATAGCTCTTTGTAAAGATATTACTCTGCTTCTATTGGAAAAATGTTCTCTTAATTAAAAACTACAGTGAAAATGAAACTGTAATTAAATGGACTTTGGTGTTCAACAATGAGCTGGGGACTTGAATAATTTTCCGCGGCCCATGTTCTTGGATTGAAGCTGCGGATGGTGGAAGGAATACACAATTTATATCCATATATTAAGTAGAAAATGTGGAAAATTGGAAATGATTCTCTGCCCCAAACTGAATATCTAGTTCAGAAAGTCAAACTAAGGTTATGCAGAAAATATAACATTTTAAGTACAAGCCTGTTTAGGATGTCCCACCAATTAAATAAGCGGTTTTATAATGTGGGTTCACATACTGGATGTGTTTTTAGAATTTGCGGTTTATGGAATTCCCTATGTACTCATTGTAGGAACTACACTTTATAAGTAGGGGTGTTCTGATAAGTTTATAGAGCAATACAAATATTGTGTATGCTATTTACGCTATACATACTGTGCTAGCATCTGTTCAACCACTGCCAATTTGCTTTTCATCCCGCAATTTTACTTATGCTTTTATGCTTTCACAGTTAAGTACTGTAGATGGTACTTTGTATAGCAGAAAGTCATGTTGGGCATATGTTTTATGTTAACATCTGTTTTCGGAGACTCCGTTTTGGAGGTTCCGTTGCAGATACGGCATGAAATGTTGGACAGGGTCTGTTTGAAGAACTTTGTAATATTCAATGGGGTCTGTTTGGAGACGTTCGACTCTGTCACAATTCGAGTCCGTTCCCCAGCGGATTCCCTTTTCCTGCTTCCACGACTAAGCAGGAAAATTGAATTCCCAAATTCCGATGTGAACATTAGCCTTAGATTTCTAATTGGGCAAAGCCATGGAAAGGATGACTCTAGGATTCCAACTTATTTGGGTAGGCACAGTCTCGTGGGGACGTTCACTTCATACTTCGAGCATCATAGTCCAGTCTCCTGTGAAAATGGTCTGAGTTTGAGTCAGTAGACTTTAAGTTGGGCCAGTGCACTTTAATGGCTCTCACATAAACACATAGCAGGTACATAAATGTAGTATGCAATTTAAAGATGTTAACTGGGACTTAAATATTGATGACTTATCCTTAACGTCAGATCATCAATTTCAAATCAGTGGGGTCTGACTCCAGACATCACCACCAATCAGCTGTTTGGTCATGTGGACTTTTTGTAGCACCATCCTATTTAAGTGAACAGTATTGAAGTGCAATACCAGGCACTGTGTCTATGCAATGTACAGTGCTGTGCCTGGTACACGGTAAAGAGGCCACAGCACTCACCCATGTTCGATGGCTCTTTACAAATGATTGGACGTCCAAGCCCTGGCACCCTCAACACTTATTTTGGATAGATCATCAATATATAAGTCCTGGGTCAGTCTTTTTAAATTTGTTCAGGTACAAGCATTGGAACCTCCACTGATCATGGATAGGTCCTGTTTTCCCTACCGCCTCTTCTTTATTTGGGCAGAAGGAGGTGGAGATGGGGGGGGGGGGCATGCACACTTATGACATACTTTACATAGGTTTGTCCCACATCTAATTATGCTCACCCTTTTCAGGTCCCCCCATAAACAGAACATTCATAGCATATGAGTGCTGCCTTTGTTACATGCATCTTACTCCATTTGATCCAGGATGTTTCTAGCAAACTGGGCACATTGCACCCTCATTAATATGATTAGTGGTATTTTCTGTGCCTAACCAAACACCAATCTAATACAGAGAGGTGATTAATGTTAAAGTTGGGTAAACCTAAATCATTCTAGCTTTGTTACAATTGTTAATTGTTCCTAGCACCGTCAAGGCTGTGATCCAGGTCATCAACATAGTATGTGATGCCAGTTCTCCTTTTGTGGTCATTAGAGATCTGCCTAATTTCCGATTTAGTCTGAGCTGATGACTTGCGTGTCTATGGATTGCAGTAATGGTTGAATAATTGCTATAGTTACAAAAGTGGGACTGGTGGCCAATTGTGAAACTCAATTCCGGCAAATTTGCTGGTCATGTGATACATTCTAATGAAGTAGAAAGAATGAGATGCTGCTAGAAGCTCAGTTTTCTGACCCTCAACAATGTAGTTGCTCAATTTATATCTGTTTCCTGTTTTTCACATAGTCGACAACCTCGGAAACCTCAGTGTTCTCATTCCATAACCACAAACATACATTAAGTCTTAGATGAAGCCGCCTTGTATGTCTGTCTTTCTAGTCCTAGAAATTCTACCCTTGGCAAAATTGTTCTCTGCCCGCATTGTTTCCTGTCCATAATTGTTATTCCTGACTGTGTTCTATGTAAAGGGAATGGCTTTGTTATAAACCTTCAGTAGAAGACGAATGCCCAATTGGGGCCCTTTCCAAAATGGTTAAAGCTATTTAGGATGAGATTTAATTTCTCTCCTTTCAAGTTCTTCAAAAAAGATGGCCATTTTTTAGGTTGGTAGGTCACATTAGTTTTGGTGGACATGATCTTCTACCCAGTTCTTTTTACAAGGACAATTCTCGGCCCGATGTAAATGAACACTGATGGGGCTTTTTTTTTTTGCTTTTATTTTTACAAGCTAAGAATTGTAACTATAAGGACAAACAATCATTTGTTCAAACATTCATTCCCATAGGCTTGCTGGACATCTTCCTGAAGATGTTGTACATCTTCAATTTATTCATTGGACAATTGGGCTATGTGGAGGGGAACATTTGTGTCTAATTTGGACTGTGTAATAGGACCTGTACCAAATCACTTCAAGCATCTATAAACTCAAGTTTTCCAGCTTTTCATTCCATAAACCTGTAGATTTAGGGAATGGGAGCAGATAGAGGCCAACAATGGTCCATTGAACAATCGCCTACCTACTTATCTGTACAGATTAAGAGAAAAAAAACTTGCCTATTCCTCCGCAGGCAGTCTACTTATTGCATCTTCTCCCCACTGATCTTCTCCTGGCTCCTGCAGTCCCTGAGTCACATCACCTCTAGCCGTCCGGATTCTTTTTTTTTTCCGGTGACGTTGCATACATTGCTGGCATTCTCCTTCCTGCAGGGCAATGTACACTATGTCACTAGTGACAGAACGTTCACTGCCTAGCAGGGAGCACCAAATGCTATGCCGGGCTAATGCCAAAACTGTGTATGCATGTGGTCTTACTGCGAGTGTTCCTATACGAACACTGCAGGACAGCGCGCATGCGCAGTCACAGCATTAGCCCGGCAAACCAATTGGCGTTCACTAGTGACGCAGCCTACACTGACCTGCAGGAAGAAGCAAAAACCGCTACATAACGGGAAGAGGAGTATTCGTCCGGCTTCCAGTAAGGTGACCCGGGGAACTGCAGGAGCCAGGGGAAGAGCGGTGAGTAGACTGCCCGGGGAGGAATAGCTAAGTATAGATTTCTTTTCTCTTTCTTTTTTTGGGGGGGGGGGGGGGGACAAATCCACTTTAAGGGTCCCTTTACAGTATTCATATTTTACATGAACCGAGAATCTGCTTTTGGGAATGAATGATCACTAGTATGACATTTCATCCCCACGAGCTGGCTGTACATCTCTCTGTTCACATGGGGAAATATACATTCAAACAGCGAGCATTTTTTATGCTCACTGAAAATTTATGATCAGCCTTTAAATACATGTTCATTCATTGGCTGATTGTTGGTCGTCTTAAGTGGAAATTGTTGAATGAACGAATCTTCAGAGAAACGTTTGTGCCCGACAATTGGCCCATTTAAAATTTACCTTTATTCAACAGAGGTTAAGAACTCGAATAGATTGTGACTTGACAGGGTTCTTGTTTTGGTAAATATGATGGAACACTGCTATTTGAAAGTCAATTGTTTGGAGTGACCCGCACTTTTCTTTTTGGATATTTTTCAATTCCCTAGGGAGATTGATTGTAGCTCCAAAAATATCTAGTCAATAGATTGATAGCCACCTCGACTATGCATTTGTTTTTGAAACTTGATGACGAGTGCTAGAAAAAGATCTAATAATTCAAACAGCAATGTATTGACCCCATATGTCCTGTACAGAAGGTTTTTAGTTTCTAGTTGACTTCTGATATTTTGGAGAAGTCGATCCCTCTGGCTGCCTTCTAGATTTGTTCATTTGGATGGAATATTTTTGCGTACACTGGCCAATATTGTCCATCTGTCAACTGTATTTTGAGACTTGTGGAAATGCTCTAGTCCCTTTCAAGCTGGCCAATATCTACTATTTGTGTTGTTTCTGGGCCACAAGAGTAATGAATTCAATACTGCTGAAAAACCAGACTCTCTATTATCTTAGGGCTATGTCAGACATACAGAAATACTTGGATAATAATCCAGCGATGACATTACCGGCAACATGCATGCATAGGTTATTCTGCCCTTTACGGTAAAACTGTAACACGTAGTATGGCCACCTTCCTGCTGGTGAAACGATCTAGAGCAGATTTGCTATTCAACAGTACGTAAAAGGTGGATCATATCCTGAACGGGAGCTGTACTGGTTGCTATAATGGTACCCTGTCCTGATATTTATCATGCATGCAATCCCATTCCTTAGTATATAATAATTTTTTTTTTTCAGTTCTCGTTACGGTATTCTTCATCTGGATCTAATGATACATTTATTTTCCAGCTTATTGGCTCATAAATATTATCCTGCTTGAACTCTTTGCCTTCCAGCATGATCATTATTTCCCGTCAATGTTTTCCGCATTGACCACATGAAAGATTATAGAGACAAGGAAATTTACACGGTCCTGCAGGACAACATGTATGGCTTTGCCAATTTGTTTCCCCTTATCATATTTCCAATAGTCTTAGTTGTAGTCAAAACTATGTCTTCCATATTTGGTTTCATAATACATGTTAGCAGTGTGTACACGCAGCATCAATGGATTTGAGTTTTTCGGGCTGCACGGTTATAACTTGTGTTAAAGGGATATGTATATATTTTTTTTTTTTCCTCTTGCTAATTAAAGTCAGTGAACCCTTTTCCACTTATCTTATCTGTTTTTATTTTCTGGTTATACATTTTTTTATTCTATTGTCTAAGGTGCTTTTAACAGCATTTATAGACGCTTTACTGCAGAAATAACGGGTCATTCATGTAATTGAAAGGAGAGGACTCGTAGAACAGTCTCCCGTAGTCTGACCTGTGGGTCATTGTCCCGGAAGGGGACTAGATAAACGTTGACCTTAACCTATTACAGATTATGAATGGTGGATCCTGTGTTCTCTATCTGTAAGTATTCGCCTTTCATTGTAATCCTGACTATGATAGTAATGAGATAACTGCTGAAAAGTTTTTTCCCCAGAACAAGAAATGTCAGACTGTTAAGCTTAGTTGTCAGTGTGAGGAATGCAGGATTAATTTTTTTAACTATAGATCCTGACCTTGTAAATTAAAAGAGAAAACACAAAAATATCTTTGGTAAGAAAATGTCCCATTGTACAAATCAAGTTTTTTCGTTTAACGCTCCTTTTTTAACTTTTTTTCTGACCTTAAATATCAAAGATCTCCTATTCATAATAGGTGGGCTGCCAAAAATATATTACATATCTTCAACAGCCCCTTCTAAAGCCATACGTTCCTGATGAAGGGCCTCTGTGCTCTGAAAGGTTGTAAATTTAATATTTTTGACAAACTAATAAAATTATAGACTTTAAGAAAAAATATAAGCGCTCACCACCTCGTTCCATCCAACCATGCTTCAGTAGCCGGCTTGATCTTCTTATTCAGAGACCGAGCAGTCGTGCAATCCGTCACGATTATTCTATTCTTTGAATTCTATAAATGGCCAGGTGCTGCCTGTGATTGGCTGATTGCTGTGACCAATTACAAGCAGCACTCAGCTGTCATTCAATGAATGGCTGAGAGCTGCCTGTGATTGGCTGAGAGCTGCCTGTGATTGGCTGAGAGCTCAGCCAATCAGATACAGCCCTTTCAGCAGGCAGGGATTTTAAATCCCCTACCTGCTGAAAGAGCTTAAAAGCAGTGCAGGGAGAAGACAGGCTAGACGCGCCTGAGTTCCGGCAGCTGAGGAGAGTATAATTTTTTTTAATTTTTAACACCTTTTAGGGATGATTTTTCAGGGAAGAGCTTATATTTAAAGCCCTTCCCCGAAAATCCCTGCAGGGCTTGCCAGCAGCCCATTGCTTTCAATGGGACTGCAGAAGTGCCGGTCCCATTGAAAGCAATGGGAGAACGTTGCGATCCTCTGCCACAGCTGTGGAAGGGGATTCCTCACTCCCCGCAGGGATGAAGAAATACTCTGCCACAGCTGTGACAGCTGTGGCGGGGGCTTCCTTACTCCCCGCAGAGATGAAAAAAACCCTTGCCACAGCTATCACAACTGGGACAGCTGTGGTAGGGGATTCTTTACTTCCCGCAGTGAGTCTTCTTGGCACTGATCACTGTGACAGTGTTGTCACAGTGTTCAGTGACAAGGGGTCTCCCCACTGGGGAATAATGATGGGCACCACGGACCTATGGTGCACGCATGTCCTATGTTTTTCAGGTATGTGCGTTTTGCACGCCTGTAAAACACGGACATGTGAACACACCATAGGGAATTAATGTTTCTAATATGAGTGCGGTGTTGTGCGCACAACTGTACACATAAACACACTCGTGTGAATCCACTCTAAGAAATTGATTTCTAGATTTGCAGACCATTCTGTACATGTGGTATTTGAGATACTGGTTATAAAGTGAAGGCCAGTCATACACATTATAGTTGGCGGCCAATGGCTCTCTCTCTCTCTCCCGGAACCCACATAGACAGAAGCGTAACTTGAAGCTCCCGGGCCCCAATGCAAAACTTGTAACAGGGCCCCCAACTATAATGCCTTATTCATAGTACTGGGCTCCCTATATGGAGAAGAGTGGCCTTCTAAATCCCATAAGGCTTCTGGGCCCAGATGCAACTGCATACATATGCACACTCGGGTGAGTGTGTATGTCTTCTAAATGCAGATAAGAAAGTAAGGAACCTTTTTAGGCCACGCTCTCACTTACGTTGCCAAAATGTCGCGTTTGAAACCGCGTCGTTTTACCGTGATTTTGCACTGCATTATCCAACACATTATCACAGAGAGGGTTCAGCTTTTGCCTCTAAAACATAACTTTTATTCAAAGAAAAAACTAAAAAGGATTTTTTAGAACAAATCCTAAGGAGACACAGACGAACAAACAAACTATTTAGAACAGATCCCCAGTCGTAAATCGGGGAATGTAGAGCTGAATAGGGACCAGTCCTGAGACAAGGTTCATAAAACAGTATCAGATAAGAAAATCCTATTCCCCAACGCCCAACAGTATTGTGTCAAAAACTGGGGACAAAACGGGTCAGCTCAATAGGAGTGATGTTCCTAGCTTGCATAGAGTTCCGAACTCTGTTTTTTTGGGGGTTTTTTAATGCACCCTATCATCAATGGGTGATCAGGCCCATTTAAAAAGCACTAAAACGCCAGCCAATTGAGCAAACAGTGCTCGAAAATCTAACTCTATGTTCGAGTGCTAGTCTGCAAAGCCCCATTGAAATCAATGGAGACAACATACTGTAATTAGCACGATGTTTGAAATGCCATGCTGATTGCAGTAAAAAGTGGGCTGTGTGAGAGTGGCCTCACACCAAGTAGTTGGCCACAGATGATGAATGCCGATTGGCGCTCACTTACCAAGCCTTTACACAGAATGACTTTATGGGGGACAAATGGTCCATTTATATGATCATTTTCCATAGAGCTTCATCCTTGTTGGCAGCACATCCCCCCCCCCCCCCCCCCCCATTCACCCAGGAGATTTACTGCACATACAGATAAATAGATGAACACAAATGCTATCAGTCAAAAGTCTTAGAACGCCTTAATTTTTTTCCATTTTTTGATATTTAAATAGTTTAATGTGTCAAATATAAGCGTAGAATAAATTTAAAGTGAAGATGAATAAAAATAATGGATTAACTCTGAAGAGCCAAAAATCTAGATGTAATTTGGTGAAACAAACTACCCCCCTCTAGCTGATAAAACAGCTTTACACAATCAGGGTATTCTTTCTACAATTACTTTTTTAGATGATGATCTGCAACAATATTAGGAAGCATTTCTGAAGTTCCCACAAATGTCCTGCACTTGTAGGTTGCTTTGCTTTCACACTTCTGTCCAGTTTGAGCTTGTTTGGTATGAGGTCTGGAGACACTGCAGGCCATTCCATCCCTTAAAGCATACCAACTTTTTCTTGTCTTGTTAAGCAGTTTTGACATAATCTAGAAGTATATTTTGGATCACTGTCTTGCTGTAATTTGAACCCCTGACCAACTAGGTGGACACCATAGGGTATTGTGTGGCATATTAAAATGATTTGGTAGCACTTTTTGTCCGGTTTGCCAGTCAGACAGGATAAAAAAATGTACTGCAAGTTTTCAACTCTGGGTCCAGTAAAAGAGCTCCAGACCATCACACTTCTTCCTCCATGTGTGACACTTGGTGTCACACACTCTAGATCCATCATTTTGCCTACTTGACGGCATACAAAAACCTTGCGTGATGTACTAAAGATGTCAAATTTTGATCCATAAGTACATAAGATCTCCTTCCACTCTCCAGTAGTGCACTGGAGGTGCTGCTTGGCCCAGGCGCAAGTCTTTTTTTTTTTTGGTGGAGTGTTAGTGGCTTTCTTACCGATACTCTACTGGTCAAACCTGCAGATAGAAGTCTTCTCTTAATAGTTGAAATGGAAACTTGTTTGTTACTGCCTTAGGGTTCATTCACATGAGCGTAGGCGTTTTTATGTTTGCCTGCCGACACTGTAAAACCGCAAGAATGGATTTTTTTCTGCAATCCTGGCCAGAGTTTTCTCGCCCATTCACACGACCGTGAGTATGTTTTTAGCGGAAAAATAGGCTGCGCCTCGGAAAACCCTTGCTCTGCAAAAGTCCTTGGGATGCCTTCCAAAGCCTATATAGAACAAATATTTTGGACAGTGCCTCGATGTTCAGAAAAAAATGCCAAAAGTATTCTGAAAGACATACTTACCCGATGCCCAGTGGGGTTCTGTGGATAGTTCCTCACCGGCACCTTGAAGTCCCGGTTCGCCCCAATAATAAATGGTGCTCCTCCAGATCCGTCTGTATCCCGAGGTCATACCCACTAAGATAGTGATCCAGAAAGGGAAAAAACATCTCTGCGTCTTGTAGTATAATATTTTATTATGGTATATACTGCTTTTTGTATGCTATTAATATACCTATTGCGCCAGTGAAACCAAAGAGGTACAGTATGTTATGGCGCTGCAATTTATTTGGCATGAACGCAGCATGGTGTAACCTATGTTGACAATCCAATGTGTCGGGGGGAAGTGGTAATTACGATCAAAGAGCGCTCCTGCATAGATTTATAATCTGGCTGGAAACTGGTCCCCACTCGCAGGCCCTGGATAACGAGGGAGATGGAGGTTTTTCTTTTTCTTCTTCGGGAATGGTTTTAGCTTTTCTCCTCTGAGAAGCAATATATAAATAGAACAAATATCAGCTACAAATTACCGCCGATCGGATCAACACATTTTTATTTTTAATTTGTATATTTTGACAGCAGCCAGGTGTGAAAAAATGGCAGTCGTCCCAGAAACCTCTCGAGGTAGAGGTGGTATTTGTTAAATCATTACGCAGCTTAATGCTTTAGATGTCTTGCCAGAGGAGCAAAGCACTTTTAAACTGCACTCTTATAGGGTATGAAGCATCGTGGGAAAATTGGGTCCCTCGCTTATGAATAAACTAAAACTGGGTGACGCCTGAGCGCCAATGATTAGCTGATCGGTTTGCCTACTTATTTTGGTGAGATCAACCTTTTATGGTAATCTATGCTGACCTACAACACCTCAACATATAGGGTCACCGTTCAATAAAAACATTGTTACCTTGCACTAATTCTATTGTACTGCCATAGGCTGTATTATCATAGAATTCTAGAATGGTAGAGTTGGAAGGGACCTCCAGGGTCATCGGGTCCAACCCCCTGCTTAGTGCAGGATTTACTAAATCATCCCAGACAGATATTTGTCCAGCCTTTGTTTGAACACTTCCATTGAAGGAGAACTCACCACCTCCCGTGGTAACCTGTTCCACTCATTCATCACCCTCACTGTCAGAAAGTTTTTTTCTAATATCTAATTTGTGTCTTCTCCCTTTCAGTTTCATCCCATTGCTTCTAGTCTTTCCTTGTACAAATGAGAATAAGGCTGACCCCTCTGCACTGTGACGGCCCTTCAGATATTTGTAGACCGCTATTAAGTCTTCTCTCAGCCTTTGCTTCTGCAAGTTAAACATTCCCAGATCCTTTAACTGTTCCTCATAGGACATGATTTGCAGACCGCTCACCAGCTTGGTAGCTTATACTCCAGAGCTGTACTCAAAATTGTGTTGGTTTGTTATTGGATTCAACCAAGAAGCTTATCAGATATTCATCTAAGGCTACATTCACATGAGCGTGAATCTCGTGCGTTGCGAGACGCGCAAAACACACGCGTGTATGAATTCCGTTCTTCTGAATGGAGACATACACATAAGCAGTGTTTTTGTTTTTTTTCCCCTATTTTCTTTCACTTCCCTGAGAACACATCGCCCCTTGTTTTCAATGGGACACTCATTCAAACACATTGCATGCCGTGCGATATGCACGTGCGTGCGATGTAATATATCCCATTGAAATCAATGGGAAACACTTACTGATCCTCAAACATGCGTGACCCTAACACTCCAGAGGATCGCAATTCCACGGATGTGATGCAAGCTGGTTTTTGCACAAAAACGCCTCGCATCCACTTGTAGAACGCACGCTGACAAGCGTGGTATCAGGCCGGCTTTCTCAGCCTAATAACTCGCCAAAGTGAATGTAGCCTAATAGCTCAGTGACGCTTGTCTAAAGCAGAGGTACAAGTGGTTTATCCTATATATGATTGTACAGTGCCTCGTGTAAAGATAACCCTTCCAAGAATTCAAATCACCAGGATAAGCTCTGTATGAACACCAAGCCTACAGAGAATGCTGGGAGATTTCTGCTCTAAAGCCTTTAAAATTAGGACTGCGGGATCAGTACAGAATAAGTAATGTATGTACACAGTGACTCCACCAGCAGAATAGTGAGTGCAGCTCTGGAGTATAATACAGGATGTAACTCAGGATCAGTACAGGATAAGTAATGCATGTACACAGTGACTTCACCAGCAGAATAGGGAGTGCAGCTCTGGAGTATAATACAGGATGTAACTCAGGATCAGTACAGGATAAGTAATGTATGTACACAGTGACTCCACCAGCAGAATAGTGAGTATAGCTCTGGAGTATAATACAGATTTTAACTCAGGAGCAGTACAGGATAAGTAATGTATGTACACAGTGACTCCACCAGCAGAATAGTGAGTGCAGCTCTGGAGTATAATACAGAATTTAACTCAGGAGCAGTACAGGATAAGTAATGTATGTACACAGTGACTCCACCAGCAGCATAGTGATTGCAGCTCTGGAGTATAATACAGGATGTAACCAAGGATCAGTACAGGATAAGTAATGTATGTACACAGTGACTCCACCAACAGAATAGTGAGTGCAGCTCTGGAGTATAATACAGGATGTAACTCTGGGTCACTGCAGGCTAAGTAATGGATGTACACAGTGACTCCACCAGCAGAATAGTGAGTGCAGCTCTGGAGTATAATACAGGATGTAACTCTGGGTCACTGCAGGCTAAGTAATGGATGTACACAGTGACTCCACCAGCAGAATTCTGAAAGCAGCTGTAGAGTATAATACAGATTGTAACTCAAAATTAGTATACGGTAACTAATGTTTGTACACACTGTCTCCACCAGCAGAATAGTGAGTGCAGCTCTGGAGTATCATATAGGATGTAACTCCGGATCAGTACAGGATAAGTAATGTATATAAACAGTGATTCAACTTGCTATGTAGATTAATTCTACCGTATATGTAAACTCTACAATAGCCTGCAAAGACATGACAAATCAAACATTTCTTTGATGGTTAACAACCGTAAGTACAGTAGCTTAAAAGGGGTTTTCCAGGAAGCGACGGCGGTCTGTGCCAGGTTACATCAGGGTTTGAGCAGAAGCCACTGCTTCAACCGGCGCTCGTAATTGTAGGGACAGCTCTCCCCTAAGCAAAACCCTTTTAAGTAATTGGTACCCTATTGTTTATAGGGAGGGAAGAAAGATGTGGGCTGGTTAGGGTTGACCTAGACCAGGCCTTCACAATTTGGCAGTAGATAGGGGCTAAAATTAAAATCGGCAATCTCTCTGGGCAGCAGATAGGTTCTAATGACTCACTTTGTACGTAAGCCGCTAAAACCTAACAAGTTACATTTACAATATACTTGGCAACCTGAGAAAATGCCCAAGCAGAATCACATATAACTTTTTTTTTTTTACCCTGCAGCATATACACACTGCTCCATATACTATAGTCTGAAAGATTCTGCCACACCGCTGCTTGACCTTCCCTAACGTGAATGAGTCATGTGACATGGCTGGAAGTCCTTTACCCTGCAGTCATGTCATGCTAGCTGCTATAGCTGCTGGCCAGTAAAGGTTACGTTTAGGGTTTACTGCCAGCAACTAGTGTGACATAACTGTGCCTCGGACTGTAATATAACTATGACGCCAAAAGCCTAGCAACTAGCCTCTTGACATCATAATCGTGTCCCTCAACTGGCCACCAGAAGTCCTCTGCCAGGACAAAGGTGGCCCAGGGGCCAAAAATTATGCAACCCTGATATAGACCTTTTTGTTTTAGGTGTTATAAACCTCTTAAAGGAAATGCAGTACCTATATTTTTATTAATTTAAAACCAGAAACCTATATTTTTTTTTCTTCTAATTAGTTTTTCTGTTTTATAGATTTGTTTTAGTCTATTTTATATCTACTATGGGGGCAGTAATCTCTCTTGGGCTGCATTCAGACGAACGCATATCTGCTCTGTTTTCACGCCGAGCCGATATACGTTGTCCTCGTGTGCAGGGGGGAGGATGGAACTGAGCTCCCGCCCCCTCTCTGCCTCCTCTCCGCCCCTCTGCACTATTTGCAATAAAAGGAGGCAGGGCGGGGCTAAGTTCCGAGAATTAGCCCTGCCCACCTCTCCCCATTGCAAAAAGTGCAGAGGGGCGGAGAGGAGGCAGAGAGGGGGTGGGAGCTCAGTTCCTGCAACTGGCTCTTCCAGCCTCCCCCCTGCACACGAGGACAACGTATATCGGCTCGGCGTGAAAACCGAGCCGATATACGTTCGTGGGAATGCACCCTTGAGCTGTTCTTAACAGCAATCAGCGATATGCCTTATGGCAGCCACATGGACCATAGTAACTTGCATTTTGACAAATTGATTTATGTAAGAAAATGTTTTGGACATGTTATGTGACCTTTTGCAGAAGTCACTGTGCAAGGAGAGGGAGGAGGTGAGCTGTGACCATAACCTCTTGTGAATCCTGTTTTATCTATATATAGGTGTTACCTTTCATTGTAATCCTGCCTGTGATGATGATGAGAGTACTGCTGAAAAGTGGTCTCTACAGAACAGGAAATGTCATCCTATCATTAGGCTTGATAGTCAGTGTGAAAACTGCAGGATTTCAGTATTTTCTTTAAATATGGACAGTTAATTAAATTTAAAACACACCCCAAATTCTTAAATGTGTTTAACCTTAAGAGGGGTTTTGTCATTAGAAAATTAAAAACAATTCTTACTTATTCCTCCTGAGGCAGTCTTCTTACCGCATCTTCTACTCGTCTATCTTCTCCAGTCCCCCGGGGTCACCTCACCACAAGCCAGCCGGGCTTCCTGTTTTGAGCATCCATTAGCTGGAGTTCAGTTCCTGCAGGACGGTGAACGCTAGGCGAAACGTAGCATTCACTGCCTAGCAGGGAATGCCGAATCCTCGGCAGCCTGCTTTAGCATGCATGTGCTATATCTTGCCGCTAGTGTTTCATATAGTATATGAAATGCTAGTGGCGGACATTGCGCAGGCTGCCGAGGATTCAGCATTCCCTGCTAGGCAGTGAACACTACGTCACTAGTGACTGGGTACACTGACCTGCAGGAAGCAGAATGCTGGCAATGTACGCTTTGTCACAGGAAGAGGAGGATCTGGCCAGCTGGAGGTGACGTGACCCGGGGGACTGGAGGAGTCGGAGATCGGCAGGGTGAAGATCTAGTAAGAAGACTGCCAGGGTAAAACTGGTAAGTATGGATTTAATTGTTTTGGTTTTTTTTTAATGACAGAACCCCTTTAAAACTTGAAGTAGGTCATTTTCTGATGACATTCCATTTAAGGGTTTCTCTTCTAGCAGAAACCAGTCTTGCCTTCTCTATAGCCTTCCTATGATTCATCTATATAGAGTGTTGGGGTAATTACAAAAGTGTTTACTCCAGTTTGTTCGGTTGTCATGTGTTCTTCCAGCATTCACTTCAGGGATAATTTTTCAGACTTTATTATATTTCTTATTTTCCTATGTGCGTGGAAATCCAAAGGATTAAGAGACATTGTGTCATGAGGAATGTGGAATAACTTCCAGCTTGCTACCCAATTAAGTTTTGTACATTATGTTCTTATTTTTTTCCTGAGAAGGTTTGAATTTCCCTTTTTTAACTTTTTCCCTCTTATCACATTTATCTAAGTTTATCTTGGCGTCTTTGTTCCCTTTAGACATTTTCGGGAATAGAGAACAACAGAGAAATCCAGACACATAAGTCAACTATGGGTTCACGTTCTTCTGCAAGTCTATAGTTAATTAGTATAGGGGTCTTAACGCACTATGCCATCCAAAAATAGTTTCAGTATATGAGTTACTAAAAATAGTTATAAAAAGACTTTGTTGTGGGAATTACATATTTTTCCTTTGCTCAATAGACTTCCTGTCTCTTTGCTGAGAATGTACTAAAATTCCAATTATTTCCCTACATAAACTTGCTTGTCTGTGGTTTATAAACGTTCTATGGATTAATTGCACGAACTTCATTAAAATTGCAAAAAATTTAATTTAGAACTCTTAGCATTGTGGTTAATTAAAGAGATCTGAGCACTCCCAAACAAAAGATGCTTGTTTTTTGTTTTGAGTCTGAGAGGGTGCAACACTTTAACATATTCTTCAACTAAGTAGATATGAATTGAGAACCCCTTTCCATGATTAAGGTGAGGAAACTTTCTCTGCATGATATGGATCATCTTGAAATGTATTAGTCTGGTAAACTTCTATATAACTTTTCTACTTATCCCAGTCACTAATCCCTTTGTTGGAAGCTGTAATGGTGGTTGTATGACTGAATCACTTTCTTGAATTCCACTTTTTATATTCTTGCTAAATACCCCACAACCACTTTTTGTTACAAGTCTTCAAACCATACAGTAGAACCTCTTTTAAAAAAGCAAACATTTGTAACGGTCAAGCCAACTCTTGTGGTGTTTATAGCACTGGTGTCTTATTCCGGTGTGGCGCAGGAGCCCTTAGCCAGGACTTTGGTCCACTACCAACTCTTTACCCCCTATAGTTAAAACCCTTGTTGGAGTTTTTTTTTTTTTTCTTATCGTAGTTGGACACACGTTCTGATTTTACTGTTTGATGCGATGACTGGGAACAAGATATAGGTTGTGTAAAGTTAAAACCACTTGTTGGAAAGTCCCATTAAGAGGAGAAAACTTCTACTCTTGAGGGCCATTAAATTGAAGATGAACCGAATTTGAAGACAAGTTAAAGCAAAGTCTAAATTTTATATAATCTACATCACTTTATGTAGTGTTGAAAATGAAGTTGCGTTTTTGGTACAAGTATACTCACGGAGGTTATTACACGATAATAAAAGAATGAATAGCTTTAGTTGTATTTTTATATCCATCGTCCTTTGTGTTACATTTTGTACAGAACACAGAAAATGACATAAGTTTGTGTGTGCTGAGGTTACTTTTGGCTTTTTTCCTTTCCCCTTCCAAGAATATTTCCAGGTAATTCAATCACAAACACAAAAGCTTTTCTATTTTATGTTCAATTATTTATGGTTTCTGAAACCCATGACTGCGACGTCTGAGACAGGAAAGTAAACACATCGCTGAACGCAGGACAGAACGTGCCAGCTCCACTCTGTACTTGATGTGGAGCCTTTTCTGATTAAGTGATATCATTATGTAGTACGGGAAAAAATAGCCGTTCCCTCTTCATTTATCATAGTTGCCGTTCACCATTTTGTTAAATTTAAAGGGAGATGGATAACAAAAAAGGATCTTACATGTAGTATGGCATAATTTGAAATATTTGACAATCCACCATCTTCAGAAGATGCCAACTTTTAAAGAAACTTGACTGAATAATTAATCAAGTAATCAATTTAGAGGTTGAACTCATCACCTCTTTTGAAGTGCGTTCCCTCTTTGCATTCGTGAATGGATACTCCAGTGTAAATGGGATATTAAATCTGCCCTCGGAGAGTCTGTTAGTGGGTAACAGGAGTTTTCCTTCCGGCTGTTGGCACAAAAGCAAACTGTGCAGTTACTTTCATTTAATGCCAGGGAAGGTTACTCTTTTCAGCACCAGGTATGTCTTGCCAAGTATCATGGCAACACAGGTGAAAGAGAGGTCAGTCCTTTCCAGCGGGTGTCTCTTAATGTTGTGTTGAGTTGTCCTTTTAGACGTGGAGGCCACTTAGCCGTAATGTTGTCTGGTGCGGATGGCTTTAGTTTTTATGTTTTTGTTTGACTCTCGAAGAGTTTGTGTTTTGCAGTCTTGTGAATTTTTCAATGTTTATTTTGGTAAAGCTCCTAGGACTCAAATCAAATTGCTTTCTGGGTTTCTACTAAAAAATTCTTTGTGGTAGAAAGGTATTTTGCTCCTGGTAATTTTCCATCCCCAGATGAATTTCAGTTTTGTGGAATGGAGCCATTTCCTAGCATGCCAAGCAAGTCTTTGAATAGAATCATAGAATGGTAGAGTTGGAAGGGACCTCCAGGGTCTTCTGGTCCAACCCCCTGCTCAGTGCAGGATTCTTTTCTGGCAAACCCATGTCGAATCTTGGAGGGTTTGTTGAAGGTCACCTCCCTGTTAATGGTTTGTTGAAGATTTAGATGACCTGTAACGTGAAGGTCCAATTTTTTTTTTTTTTTTTTATGATCAGCCCAAAAGTTTTTTCCTGTGACCTAGGTTTTCCCACCATAAACTCTTCTGGCATTATTAGCTACTTCATGCCTTGAAAGTCTGTTTGGGTATATAATTGCTGATACCTTCACTGTCCTTGAGAAAGAGATGCCTAGTCCTTTTTATGGTGCAGAAGTAGCCATTATTGCATAGTTACTTTGTGATAGTCGACCTCTTTCAGAATGCAGGTTCAACAGAAATCATCTGGGTTCTGTTACTGGCACCCCTGGAAAACTGCTAATCTTGCCATTGGAAGCCACTGCCAGCCAGTTGGTTCCCCTGCATATGGACAAAAGTTACATCATATTGGTAGGGGTTGTCTTCATGAGGCAGCCCCTTTTAAGCATAACTCGAGTGGCCACATGTTTCACAACCATGGATGTAACTACCAAGGTAGCAAACATATATGGGGCCTAGCTGCTGAGAGCCCTACTCAATTGTTAAGTCTCAGAGACAAATGAGGAGTCCGTAGATATCATACAAATTCAGTTCAATATCGCAACTTGCAAAACCCTTGACAGACTGGAATTTACATCCTGACAGTGGCTGCATAGAGACAAATATAGCATATACATCTCCCAGCAGAGTATCACAAAATCATGTTTTGGTTTTTTTTTCCAAACCTGGTCATCTTGTGTAAGTCATCCTGAGGTAAGTCTATTTTATTAAAGGCGTTTTACAGTGAAATACTATTGGTGACCTACCCTCAAGATAAGTGATCAATAGTTGATCAGCTTAGCTCCGTCACTCGGGACTCCTACCGATCAGCTGAGCCTCCATGTAGTGGCCAGTGCTTGTAACTTCAGGCACAGCTCTCATTGAAATCAATGGGAGCCGTGCCTGACGTTACAAGAGCCGGTCACTATAAGAAAGTTGGCATGGAGGCTTCTGCTCTGATCCCTGTGTATTTGGAGTTGAAGTCTCCGCACCAACCTCCCATGTAGTGGCTGGCACTTGTAACTGCAGGCACGGCTCCCATTGATTTCAATGAGTACCTATAGCTAAAGAAATTGTCACAAGTTATTCTTTCTGCTATGTAGTAAACTGCCTTGCCATGCTACACAGACTTGTTGTCTGTGCCACATTTTATTCAAAAGAAGAAATCATGTTGGCTCAGAGTACAAGTTGGTGGGGATTTGCACAAACTCCCAATACCCGTAGAAAATGTGGCTCACTCAGTTCTCTAATGTATCTCCATTAGGTGGCCCCATTTCCTGAAGCTGCTACAGACCCTGAAGGAAGGAGTCAATGCTTTTTGTCACTTTTGCTGCTTTGTGTATAACAGACTGCATGTTAGATTAAAATTGTCTTATTTTTGTATCCCTGCATAAAATGTGTAAGATGTCCAAAAAAATAGATGATGGCTGTATCATTGCTTTGAGCCGGACACCAGCACATTTATCATGACAGCGCGTTTCGCTTATCTACTAGCTGCATTTCAAAGTCACTCGTGGACAGCTTTAACCCCCCTTTTATAAATATTGGATGTGTATGAGGCGTCTTTCAGTTTATGCCAAATGGATGTGCCCTTGTGTGACGCTGGGTTAAAGAGCTGCACACAATGTTTTCTCTATGACACAAAATGCTGTTATTCCATCCCCTGGCGTGTAGTTTCCCAGAGGCCAAATAAATCTACAGCAGCCGCAGCTCTGAAGTTTAATTTTTTACGCAACCTTGAACTGGAGTCAAAACTCTCAATCACAACTATTGTCCCAAAATGGCAGCTGTGTTTAATTCACGGCTTAAATCAAACTGTATTAGAGCAAATTTTCTTGTAGAAACGTAACTTTTACTATGGCCATAAAGAGAGACCATTCTTCACTTCCATGCTTTTGAAAGTTGACCAGTTCACTAGAAACCAGTTCATTAGACCATGCATGAGGTTGCAGGGTTAAATATTACATTTCAGGGCAACCAATGATACATTTCTTACGCCTAACGAAAAAAGTGCTTATGGTCACCATAGATTTGGCTCTGATGGTCTTGAATTGAGAGTATCATTGTAAGTTTAAAATTCCCCCCTTGCCCCCCTCAATTTATCCTCTGAAATGTCTACATTTTAGGTCAAAAGATGAAGGATCCTATAAGAATAACTTGCTTCCTTATTAATATACTTCCATAGGACATCTTAAACAACTTTTGAAGGAACTTGGATGTCCTCCCAATCCTGTCACTTCTACATTTCTTACGCTTCTATATAACTGCTATATTTCGGGGCATTTTAGGTATTCCAGATTGAATGATGTGGACCATCCAAGTGCCAGACGGAAGGGATATATTTTCTGTTAAGTCTACTGTGATAAGCATTTATCATGAAGTTTTATTGACTCTATGAGCCTGAGCTATCCAGGCTGCTCTGCACCTCCTAAACCCGCAAGCATTAATTTATTTTAATTATGGCTATACACACAGGGCAGGGTACTGACCTAAAACTTAATCTGAAGGACTTCAGATGCCATCACTCTTGAAAAGGCTCAGCAACAGTTTGAGTATGGGGACAGGGCCATTGTCCTGAATCATTTGTTGTAATGGAAACCTCATGGTGCCTAACCTGTTGTTTGTTCCACTTCTGGTGATAAAAATGCCGGGTTGACCACTAAAGGTATTCTAGTTACCAGTGTATACAGAAGAGGCATATGTTTATCCACAAAGAAATGATCTGCAAACCTTAGATTCCAAGAGTTAAGGTGCCCATACACAGTCTAAAGTTGATAAAAATGGAAGATTTCAACCAAACCGTTGATTCATTGGGTGAAATTTACCCATGAATGATTGTTTCAGCCAGCCAATGAAAGACAGAAACATTTCAAACATGGCAGACTTCTTTCCAATGTTGAGATGAAAGCTCTACGGTTCAAGGAAAGCTGTTTCATGCACGAATGATGTTTCATAGAACAAATCATAGAAAGATTGTTCGTCCTTCACCTTGTCATTGAACATGTATGGCTCATCTGAACCCAATATGGACTAAAATGTGTATTGCTGCATCTTCAAAATCAATGTTCGAGATGATTGATCATTCAATGGCTGTTCAGTTAGCAACCTACTTTTATCTGATATGCATGGCCAAAATTACCATTTATGAGTATCTGAGAAGGTCTGAAGATCATAGGGTGGTGGAAGCCTCTGGGATTGCCCCTTTTTTACCTTATTATTGGTGGTTTCCTTTTTTTTCCAGTAAACTTTTCCTAACCCATTACAAATTAAATGCTATGGAAATAGAATTCAATAAACAATCCTAAAAGGGATTGTCTGGTTAACGGACAACTTTCTTACTATATCTCCAAATGTCTTAATATCAAAAATCCTCTACCTCGTGGGTCCAGTGCCATTACCCCGCCGTCCTCTCGGTGAGTGTTGTGAAGATAGATGTCAGAGGAGATCACCTGACTACTGCAGCTAATCAGACCATTCTGATGTCCTGGAATCATGACACCCAGGATATGGGCACTGATGCCAGGAGAGAGCAATAGTTCTAAAGCCTATGACTGCAGCAGTCAGAGGACTTACTGTGATGACCTTTTCACAACAATCCCTGAGAGGATGGTGGGGCAACGGCACTGGATACCCATGGCAGAGGATAGGTAAGTACTACTTTTTGTTTTATTTTAAGGCACTTTTTGTTTTTAGATATATATCAAGAAAGTTGTCTGGTAACTGGAAAATCCTTTAATGGGTATCCTGATAGAACTTTACCCCCACTACAACAAGCATTCCCATATTTACTACAAGTGATAGATTTTTTTTTTTTGGTAATTTTTGTAAATATTTAGGATCACTTTTGTGGGTAATGGTAGACTGATACCTAGGGCAACTGGGCACTGGGGTGGAGGATACTGATACAATGAATATGGTGATGAATGACAAAAAGATCACTGGACCACCTTGTAAGACTCCAGTGCATCTGCCTGGTCCAAGCAATGATGAAGACCGGAGTAATGGCTATTCCTATGACATTTTTATAGTTTCTTAGTCGCATGTTCTTTTCAAATTTACTCAAATTATAGAAATTCTATATCTTGATCCGTTAACCATTTGGCGCTGTGGAATCTTTCTCGTTGACCTCTTGCATGTATTTATCCTTTATCTTGTTGCATTTGTACGTATTAGTCAGAGATTGTTTATTGCTTCTTCCCCCATCTCTCGGAGGAATATGATTCACACGTTTTCAGATTTATTTGAGCAAAAAGCAATAAATATACCGCTTCAATTTTCACTGCTGGAACGCAGCCAGGATTTTTAATGAATCCGGCCTGCGCTATTGAAGTGGTCTAGGATCTCCAAGGCTCTAGGCTCTGTTAGATTATACACATACTCTCACTCTCCTCCTCCCTCTTCTCTCCGCTCCTCGTTCCCCACGGACTGCATGAGTCACACACCAATGCAGGTTTATTTTTCAAACTTGGCTCTGGTTAGAATTAGGATGAGTCTTTTATAATTCAAGCTATGGAAGGTTTCCTCTGCATTTCATCTAAGCTGCCAGGAGCCGCCATGTTTTGTCGCTAAGCCGCCTTTTTTTGCCGGGCACTAAAGTAGTTCAATGTCTTTCATTAGATCTTTTCACCCAGAAGACTTGTAATAATTTGACCCACACAGCAATTTTTTCTTAAATGCATTAGCTAGACTGCACAAATCCCCCAGCTGTAGAATTTGCAGATTTTAATCACCCTGCGAATGGAGCATCGTTTATTAGTTGGCGATGTGCAGCCTAGCTTGCACATTTTGAACCATGTGAGTAGTATTTTTAGCTGCTGCTAATAAGGGAATGTATTTCAAGGGAGACATTGTTCTAACCCTTTCCTCAGAGGGAGAAATCCAGTGGTCAGTGAAAAATTGCCGTTAAATTTCACCTGAAGAAATTCTTCCGACATGTTGCCATATTTCTAAAATGAGTCGTGAAAAGACCAAAATCTTGATAAAGCTTTCTTGAGACTTCCCTTAATGGAACACAAATATAAGACTATTGGATCTTCAGTATTGCAGCATATGGGGGACCAGAAATCGGATGACATTTTTGGCAGCACTGTTAATATTAATGCTACTCAAGTGACAAAAATAAGCTTACTATAATAATTACCCATATGTGCAAGACTAACTACTAGAATACTGCTGCTATGTACAAATATATAACCACTATAAAACTGGCTCCTACGTACAAGTATATAACTACTATAATATTAACCCCTATGTACAAGAATATACTACTATAATACTACTCCCTATGTATAAGCATAAAACTACTATAATACTAACCCCTATGTACAAGACTATACTATATTGCTACCCACCTATGTACAAGAGTATAGCTACTAGAACACTGCCCCCTATGTACAAGAGTAGAACTACTATAATACTGCCCCCTATGTAAAAGAGTATAGCTACTATGATACTGCTCCTATGTACAAGAATAGAATTACTATAATACTGCCCGCCCCCTATGTACAAGAATATAACTATTATAATTCTTCTCCTATGTACAAGAATGTAACTTCTATAATACTGCCCCCTATGTACAAGAATATAACTACTATAATACTGCCCCCTATGTACAAGAATATAACTATTATAATACTGCTCCTATGTACTATATTAGAACTACTATAATACTGTCTCCTATGTACAAGAATAAAACTACTATAATACTGTCCCTATGTACTGGAATATAACTACTATAATACTGTCTCATATGTACCAGAATATAACTACTATAATACTGCTCCCTATGTACAAAAATATAACTACTATAATACTGCCCCCTATGTACAAGAATATAACTACTATAATACTGCCCCTATGTACAAGAATATAACTACTATAATACTGCCCCCTATGTTCAAGAATATAACTACTATAATACTGCTCCCCTATGTACAAGAATATAACTACTATAATACTGCCCCCTATGTACAAGAATATAACTACTATAATACTGCCCCCTATGTACAAGAATATAACTACTATAATACTGCCCCCTATGTACAAGAATATAACTACTATAATACTGCTCCCTATGTACAAGAATATAACTACTATAATACTGCTCCCTATGTACAAGAATATAACTACTAGAATACTGCTCCCTATGTACAAGAATATAAATACTATAATACTGCCCTCTATGTACAAGAATAGAACTACTATAATACTACCTCCTATGTACAAGAATAGAACTACTATAATACTGCTCCTATGTACAAGAATATAACTACTATAATACTACCCCCTATGTACAAGAATATAACTGCTATAATACTGCTCCTATGTACAAGAATATAACTACTATAATACTGCCTCCTATGTACAAGAATATAACTACTATAATACTGCCCCTATGTACAAGAATATAACTACTATAATACTGCCCCCTATGTACAAGAATATAACTACTATAATACTGCTCCCCTATGTACAAGAATATAACTACTATAATACTGCCCCCTATGTACAAGAATATAACTACTATAATACTGCTCCCTATGTACCAGAATATAACTACTTGAATACTGCTCCCTATGTACAAGAATATAACTACTTGAATACTGCTCCCCTATGTACAAGAATATAACTACTATAATACTGCTCCCCTATGTACAAGAATATAACTACTATAATACTGCCCCCTATGTACAAGAATATAACTACTATAATACTGCCCCCTATGTACAAGAATATAACTACTATAATACTGCCCCCTATGTACAAGAATATAACTACTAGAATACTGCTCCCTATGTACAAGAATATAACTACTAGAATACTGCTCCCTATGTACAAGAATATAACTACTAGAATACTGCTCCCTATCTACAAGAATATAAATACTATAATACTGCCCTCTATGTACAAGAATAGAACTACTATAATACTACCTCCTATGTACAAGAATAGAACTACTATAATACTGCTCCTATGTACAAGAATAGAACTACTATAATACTGCTCCTATGTACAAGAATAGAACTACTATAATACTGCTCCTATGTACAAGAATATAACTACTATAATACTACCCCCTATGTACAAGAATATAACTACTATAATACTGCCCCCTATGTACAAGAATATAACTACTATAATACTGCCCCCTATGTACAAGAATATAACTACTATAATACTGCCTCCTATGTACAAGAATATAACTACTATAATACTGCCTCCTATGTACAAGAATATAACTACTGTAATACTGCCCCCTATGTACAAGAATATAACTACTGTAATACTGCCCCCTATGTACAAGAATATAACTACTATAATACTGCCTCCTATGTACAAGAATATAACTACTATAATACTACCCCCTGTGTACAAGAATATAACTACTATAATACTACCCCCTGTGTACAAGAATATAACTACTATAATACTACCCCCTGTGTACAAGAATATAACTACTATAATACTGCTCCCTATGTACAAGAATATAACTACTATAATACTGCTCCCTATGTACAAGAATATAACTACTATAATACTGCCCCCTATGTACAAGAATATAACTACTATAATACTACCCCCTATGTACAAAAATATAACTACTACAATACTGCCCCCTATGTACAAGAATATATTATTGTACACAGGAATTAGTATTCGAACATCCTGTCTCCTATGAAATCTGTAATCCACTAATTTTAAGCTGAACGATATGACAGTTTGTCAGAACATCAACAACCTTAAGCTTTTTTTCCCTCCTGATTAGAGCATCATTGTATTATATTTCAGTACAGATGCATTATGTAACCTCGTGGATGAATAGATGTATGCTCACTGTATGTTATGTAATATTTCAGCTGTTCCAAGAGAATTTAGAGCTGTTATTTAGATACTACCCAGGTAATTACAAGAATTATATAGTTATATAACACCAGTTTGGCAACTTTAAATATTTTCTTACCTATTAAATTATCATTTTATAACAAGGGCTCAGTAATTGTATAGAGCTATAGCTAAAATAACAGAGCACATGTAGTGCACTAAATTGCTAGTATACTGACTGTTAAAATTCAATCTCCCAAGTGCACAGAATACTTAGTTGCATAATATCTGAGTAATATCTTCTACTCGGAGCTCCCTCTATCCCCATGAGAATAGCCCCTCAATTCAGCTTTAAGTTATTCAAGGGTAAATGAATGCTGCACAATAGTTGAAACCATGTGAATCGGTTGGGGTAACTTTAATCTGCGAAGAGGTTTCAAGTTGGAGACCACTCCATTAAAGACATTTTACTCTTAACACTAGAAGACCACAACTCTTGGGCAAAATGGATATAGTTAATCATTTTGACCTAATTATCATATAAGAATAGTGGGACCTGCATTCTGAAATGTTAAAACTTTGGGGATTTAAGGGATTGTCTGGGGAGGTAAGTACTTGGTCCTGTGGTGTCAGAGCCTTAACTCCCAGCCCAGTTCCAAAATTGGGTTATATGATATGGACCTCTCGTTTCCTGTGCCTTAATGACAGGAGACTGAGTGACTGGTTTATTTTCAGTGGGATGGTTGGAGATAGTGGAGTGCTCATACTTGACTAATTCCTTCAGTCCCATTAAAATGAGAGCTGTGCTGCACATGCGCAACTGCCACTCCATTCAATCTCCTTGCAATTGCAGGTGGGTGCAGTGGGCCCACAGTGATGAGAAATGGGGATGCGGAACCCAGACACCCACTGATTAGGCATTTATCTGTTTTATTACCTATGGATAGTGAAGTCAATTTTGGTACAATCTCTTTAGCCAACTTCTCTGTCATAGCAGATTCAGAAACCGAGAAGGTGGCTTAGTTATTTACCCTCACCCCCTTGCGATCATATCACAGGCAACAAGAGTTCTACACCATGGGATCTGCTATCTGAATTGGGCTGGAAGTGGGGGTTTTGACACCCCTTGACAGGGTAACCATTTACTCTCTGGACAACCGCTTTTTAAAGGGTTGTCCACTGTTAGAAAGACATGGCTACGTTCTTCTACAGCACCACACTTGGCTATGGTTTGGATCCAGTATTGCAAGGCAGTTCCATTGAAGTTGATGCTGAGCTGCAGTACTACCTACAACCTGTGGACCGGTTTGATGCTGTTTTTGAAAGAAAGCAGCCCTGTATTTCTAATCCTGGGCAACCTGTTTATTTTTCAGCAAACTCGAGGGAAGATTCCGTCTAAGTAAATAAGTGGTATTATGGGTATTTTTGGGGCCATATCCCACTGTATTAATGAGCGATCGTCTTCTGTTGTGCCGTGTTCGTTTTTATTAGTATTAGGAGAAGTGAGTCCTTGGTAGGAGCGCTGCCTCTGGACACGCTGAAATTGATCAGTCTGCTGGAATGAGCTTTGTGGGTTTATTAACTGGGAGTTCATCACTATCTCGGTGCTCATCTAATTCCTGAGAGGGTTTCAAAGCTCTCATCAGCGTGTTCGTTCTTCTAAGTGAGTGGCTTGACATAAAGAAGATGGGGGCGGGTGGGAGTTATGTAATAACTACTCTTAGAAGGTTTAGTGTGAACAAGGTAAAATGTTGAGCTCTTGAGATTAAAAGCTGCGTACTACTTAAAACGTACAATGAAAATACAGCTGTGATGAAAACTGTTTGTGCGGAGAACTGAATCCATTACAGAAATGCTTCATTACCGCTTTCTTTCATGATACGATACTAGACTTTAATGATTTGCAGTAAAATTTTGATGATTGGTAATCACTAGGACCAATTACTTGTGGATTTTTTTTTTAAACTTTAGAATTTTTTTTATAATCCTTTTTTGGGTTGACAACCTGTCTTCCAAGTATGTTTAAGAACAACACAAAAACACGACTATCTATTATTGACTTCTGCTTCTGTTCTACGTTTCTACATTTGGACCATAGAAATTGTATAACCTTTAATTGATGAACATGTAGATGTTAAACCATGTGCCATTACAATAAAGTGGCCCTCCGGTTTCAGGACAAAATTCTATTTGGACTGGAGGGTGGGTGGAGGGGGTTCATTACATGTAGCTAATTGTGTCTGCTATCCCTCCCTTACGATGGTTTCAAGTGTCGTTTTTGGAAAGCCAAGCCTATACTATTCACTCGTCCGATGGGTTGCCAGGGCTGGTCCTGTGGGTTGCCAGGGCTGGTCCTGTGGGTTGCCAGGGCTGGTCCTGTGGGTTGCCAGGGCTGGTCCTGTGGGTTGCCAGGGCTGGTCCTGTGGGTTGCCAGGGCTGGTCCTGTGGGTTGCCAGGGCTGGTCCTGTGGGTTGCCAGGGCTGGTCCGGTGGGTTGCCAGGGCTGGTCCGGTGGGTTGCCAGGGCTGGTCCGGTGGGTTGCCAGGGCTGGTCCGGTGGGTTGCCAGGGCTGGTCCTGTGGGTTGCCAGGGCTGGTCCTGTGGGTTGCCAGGGCTGGTCCGGTGGGTTGCCAGGGCTGGTCCGGTGGGTTGCCAGGGCTGGTCCGGTGGGTTGCCAGGGCTGGTCCGGTGGGTTGCCAGGGCGGGTCCGGTGGGTTGCCAGGGCGGGTCCTGTGGGTTGCCAGGGCGGGTCCTGTGGGTTGCCGGCGCGGGTCCTATGATTAGCACTGGCCAATCGCAAATGAAGTATGGTGTATTGGTAGTCTCAATACTAACCATTCCTTGTGGATTATTAGGTAATCTAAAAATGGGGGACCAAAAACGTCACTGGAAGGCAGCTGAACAGAGGTGCTGCTGACACAATTGCAAATATACCCTCTCTGGTTTCGGGACATAACTCTCCAGTTTCAGGACAAAGTTATTTTAAAATATATATATATTTTTTTTATTGGCTTGAATGATTTGTAAGTTTCCTTTTAAAGAGAACCTGTCCCCTTCAATATGTGGTCTGATCTGCAGGGAGCTTGTTCTAGAGCATGAGTAGCTAAGCAGATTGATGTATAGTTTTGTGAGAAAAGGCTCAGTATAAGTTGCATTTCATTTATATAAATCCCTGCTCTTTTTATGCTTAGGAGTCCAATAGGCGGTCCTATCAGAGATAAGCAACTCTGTATGACTGTGTACATAGAAAGTTGTCAATCAGCCACTGATTAGGGCCACCCATTGTAATCCTAAACACTGAAAAAGCTGGGATTTATATGAATAATATACAAGTTATAATGAATATTTGATAACAAAACTATCTCTTCGGTGCCTCCTGCTTTAGAATATGCTGCCCAGTGCCCACAGATTGGGCACCATTTTCAAGGTGACTGGTTCCCTTTAAAGAGAACCCATCTGCTCTTCCGGTATGCCTCTTTTTGTAAATGCTTGTATTTCCCATGAAATAATTTTGAAACCTCTTTTCTTAAAGCTCTGGAGCAACGTGTTCCCTTATTATAGTCATCCTTGAAATATATTAATAAACTGTGAGCTGGGTGTTACCATTAAAAAGACGCATCCTTCACACTGATCTTTTGCATTGAATTCTGGAAGTGTCAGACAGAAAAGGCACACCCTCTTGACCATTGGGAATGGGTAACACACAGTTCTCAAGTTTAGTCATATATTTTCAGAAGCCATGACAGTGGAATGACCAATGCAAAGTTTTAAGAAAACGAATATATACTCACTAGAACACCCTTAAAGCCATTAAACTTGCTCAATAGTCTGGGTCCAGCAGTGTTCTACTGTCTGTCTAGTTCCAACACGGATGGTGTGATATGGATTCTTCTCATCCCCACCTTCTTGTCTTTAGTGATGTCATCGCATTGGCAGCTTGATTGGCTCCTCTCAATAACTTAAATTATCAGTATTTTCATTAGCGACCACAGAGCAGGAGACTGGCTAGGTTATGGAAATGAGAATGCAAGCCCCCTCTGATGACATCACTGATGATGAAAGGAGAGAGGGAACATCCATACCATGTGACCCTGTATTGGAACCAGGCCAAAAGTGGAGGTACCAGCACTGCCAAACCCAAACTCGATTTGGGTGAGTTATTCTCTCATCTGAGTTTTGGAGTTCTGCTCAAATACCTTTCCTGGCAAAGTTATCCCAATGAGAGTGAGGGTGGGGCTGTGTTTGCTTTGGATCAACCCTTTCCCAATAAGCTAAGGTCAATAGTGATGCTGAAAGATATGATCAGGCTGTGGGAGGCAAGATATTGCGTTGAGGACTTTACTAAACCAACTTTTATCAGTCTAAAGGTACCTTTATATGGGACAACTGTTGGACGCATACGTGCCTGACGGCCATCCCACGTACTACCGCCCGACTAAAGGACCTTTTACACACAAAGATAATCCTTCAAAGATTGAAAGATTTAGCTATCTATTTGCATAAAGTGTTAATGACCATTAACTTGATATCTTCATTTGCATGTCAAAGGACCTCCACGAATTGTTTGCAGAGCCCAGTGTGTGTGTTTAAACACACTCCCAGCTGTGCAAACAGCTGACAATGCATTCCATTGTTCTCCTCCCTGCTGCTGGCAGATTGCATTGTTCTCCTCGCAGCTAGTGAGAACATCCTTTAGTCTGTTGCAAGATGAGCAAAATATATTCAAATGGAATGTATTTGCTCAGTCTTTCAGCGGCTGAAAGATGGATTTTTAAGTGAACTGAAATCCATTGTTCAAAACAAGAAGTGCACAATGCTCACATTTACATGTAATAATTACCGCTCATTTTCGGCCATTTGAACAAATTTGTGAGCGATAATCGCTGCGTGTAAAAGGGCCTTAACACTCCTATGCTTTACACAGGAGTGATAGTCCAAGTAAGTGAAGGTGGAGCTGCTAGGTATCATTTGGGCCATCCTCCTCCATTCACTATAAACAGGAGTTACTCAGTTTGAGCGGCTCCGGTTTACATGGCCCAAGAGTCACTTGGCTTTTACTTCTATTAAAAGTCAAGCGACTCGGACAGGCGAGTGACTTCTCGCTCTGTGCCCTTTCAGCAGCCACGTGTACAGAGGATGATCATTGCCCAAATTCACAGTTTCCAGCAATAATTTGGGCGGTAATTGCTCTGTGTAAATGTACCTTTTAAAACTTTTTATTTTGGGTTATGTTTATTTTTGAAAATACAATGGTTCTCAGAACGGTTTCCTAGGAGGACAAGGTCGTTTGTGCATTACTTTATATGAAACCCTATAATACGCTCACGTTGAGTTGTGATTAAATGTCTCTCTTGGCGTCTGATGCATTGAAAGGTTCCCTACACACTGTACTTTTTAAACATGTTGTGTCAAAGGAATGTATGACAGCCTAAAATAAAACCTCATAGTGTCTGCACTTTATGGTGACAGGCATTATTACCAGAATCCATCATCTGGTTTCTACAAGATTAATGGTGATGAAATGAATAATCGAGACTTTCAGCAATGGCCATTTATATTGCCTCTCTGTTCCAACAGTTTTGTTGAGTCAATCTTTTCCTAAAAACAGCTTCCTCTATTATCCATATACTTATCTTTCGATGTCGTTTTGAAGGGTGAACATGAAAAGTAAAGGCAATCTTAGAGTGAAATGGGCAATCATGATTAGGGGTTGTGCCAATATATACAATCCCTCCCAGAATGTGGGCCCAGGGCAAACCACTAATTGCCCTAGGTCACTCATTCTGCACTTGTGCAAAATCGGTAATTTTGCTGGGGAAAAGCCATGGCCAGAGGCACATTTTTTCCTGCAGAGGAGATTTAGTATTACAAGACAACCATTCATATCCTTGGCCATCCTGTACTACCATAATGGCAGAAGGTCCACCAGAGCGGGAGCCATGCTTACGAAGCAGCTTTCCTCTCTGGGTCCTCAATGGAAGAACCCACTCTGATGTTCATATGCCCTAATAAAAGAGATGAACAGGGGTTGCCATTTTGCCACAACCCTTTTCAGACCGTTACAACCTAGTAATCTGGCAATCCTGAGGACATGATGGCTACTCTGCCACCTTTAGTCTTATAAATCCAAAAGGTCTACTAAGTGCTTAGCTCTGCTATGTTATATTGGGGTTCAGGATTCCAGTCCGACTGAGGAAGTCATCCATGTGGAATTTTTAGAACGGATAATGAGGATAAAAGTTGAAAATTAGTGTAATGCTGTAATGTGTAAACGAATGTATTTAAGCGCCTTTTATGATGCCTATACTTCTATATTTAAGCCAGTTATATTACAGGTAATTCAATTATATTTTAAAGCCTATGTGGGCAGTTTTACATAATTGGTTAAGGGGTTGCTTTAGGAAAAAATGGCTGTTGTCCATATGTCCTATTAGGGCATGTGCACACCACAGAGTTGGGTTCCACCATCCAGTACTTCTCCTCCTATGAGCCATAACAAAGAGCTGCCATGGATGCCACATGTTTGCCGTGTACCATCTGGCCATACACAGCTTTCCCTGGGAGTTTGTCATGGCAGCTACATTCTGAAAGGGAAAGGAATTGTCTAATGACATTTGATACCAGAATTCATTTTTTAGATTTAGGATAGAGACTATTACAGTGATCCTCATTTGTATCAGGACCTCCTCATTGACCTACTATTGGTGCTATTCTTAACCACTTTAAAACACTTAAAGCCCCCATGCACATTAGGGGTAAGTCAGCTGGTCCCATTGACTTCAGCAGGAATGGTTGACTGTTGGATATGTATGGGGGCTTTCCAACATTTGCCCAAATTATGACAAGTGGAAAGGAGGGGGAAGTATTTTGGGCATGTTGAATTTCAATGCCCAATCCTCTTGTTTCCCCTTGAAGATAAACTGTGGCCAGAGCTGTCTGAAAGTAGCTTTATGTCCATTGAAGAAACATGAATGCTTGGCCAAACTCAGCATTTAAGTGCTGCTAGCTGGGGCAAATAATCATTGGCTGAACAAGCATTAGGTCGACAGCTTTTAAAGGTGTATTGACAACTTTTTAAGGCCTGTTTCACAACAGCGTAATGGTAATAATGATCAGAAATTTGGATACTTTCAGGCAGTAAGCTGACCTAGTGTACATGAGGCAGCCATTTTGAACTCTCCATGGACTTAACTAGGCATTTTCCATCTGCAAAATAGATGAAAGTAGTGCATGCTATGTCTTTAAAATATGTGCATATTTGTATGCCTGTGAATAGCCTACTAGATTAAAGAGGTTATCTCAAAACCTTAAGTTATATACAGAAACTGTTAGCAGTGGCAGTGAAGTGTGTTGTGGTGTGCTATGCCATGCAGGGTGCGATTTGGGTTCCGTCTTACATGAGTGCAAGATCCAGGGAGCTTGAAATAAGTTGACCCTGCAGTCTGCCCCTGGTGCCATGCATCACAGGTTGGTGACTGTTGGACTCGCAAATCCAGTTACCATGTCATAGGGGATCATCAAAATTCATGTGTACTTTTGTATACTGGACCTTGTGCATAAAAGGGGTGTGTGTATATATGTGTGTGTGCATGTATGTATGTATGTATGTATGTATATATATAATATTATAATCCCACGTTCTCACTGCTTGTAGATAACCCTGCTAATGATGTAAAGTGATCTTTCTTTGTCTCTGATATAATCTCACCCTCCAGGGACTGCAAAGAGCTCTTTGACCTCTAACATCTCATCCAGTCAATAGTACGGCTGTTAGAAGCCACAACCTGTCGGGGATTCTCCTTTCTGAGTAGTTTAACCTTCATCCCATATATCCATGGTAACAAGTAACTAGCCCTTAATATCTGTTTTGAATAGCTAATCTATCAAAGCTGAAGGGACTCATGGGAGAGAAGAATTTTATGTCTTGCTATGTAAACATTGAGCTTCGAATTATGGATGTGGAGTAGTTGCGTTTTGGATGTCTCCTAAAAGCTACGTTAGCATGGAATCATTATAATTTATACCATGGAGACATTATAGTGGGTTTTATGCTGATTTAATATGTGAAGTGGTGTTCCAATGGCTTTTTATGTGAAGGGTTACCATGTATTCCCATCTGTAAACAGTTGGATAATCACATCTATACGTCATTTGAGGCCGGGAGCCTCATTTCACTGGCTAGTTGAAATTATTAGCAGAGTGTGTCCGTTCTCAGCTAAAATAGTAGGAAGAACGATTAACGGACCCCAATCACCAATTTATGATAGATGCAGAATATAACGCACAAACTGAATAATTTTATGGAGCATTTTTACTGAGTTCTTTTTGAGTATGAAGCCACCTGTAGGTTATCTTGGGGCAAACTTGAACCACCTGGAAACTTAAGGCTCATTTACATGCAAAGACAATCTTTCAAACGATTATGCAAAATGATCGCTAGAACAGTCAATCTTTCAAAGTACTAATGAGCACTAATGCCCATTAGCACTTAATCGGCTTCATTTGCATGTAAATGAGCCTCCAGCAGCTGTTTGAAAATCCCAGCATGTGGTCTAGACTTTGCACTCAGCGGCATTGCCTTCTCACAGGCTGCCGTGGGCTGTCAGCTTAATATAATGTAATCAACTGCTCCCATGGAGAACATAGCATGCGGTCCCTGCTATCTCTCTGGCTGAATGATGAATTTTATGCTCACCTAAAAATCATTGTTCAGCCGAAGAGTGAAAGATGGAAGCATTTACATGCAACGGTTATCGCTCAAAAGCGATCCTTTGAACGAATTTTGAGTGATAATCGTTGCGTGTAAATGGGGCTTTAGATAGAGTGTTTGGACTGTTGAGAGTGTGGAATATATAGGTCAACCACTTTGAGACAACCAAAATTTCTTTAGAAAATGTTGATCTAGAACAGTGTTTCGCAACTATCTAGTCCTCAGGACCCCCCAACAGGATATCCTATAGTAAGAACACGTGGCAATGTCTGAGGCACTGACAATAATTACATCACCTGTGCAGTACTGAGGAAATCCTGAAAATATGACCTGTTGGGTGGTCCTGAGGACTGGAGTAGAGAAATACTGGTTTCGAATCTCAAACAAATTTGTTCTAGATTTGGGTTGGTCTCACTTTTGATAATTGCTACTAGAATAGTGTTCTGTTGCTGCCAATAGCTGTGTTGGGAGGATTACTGTTTCTCTTTGTGGATAGCACCAAGTAGGCCTAACAAAGATTCATAGGCCGTTCAGTGCCCTCTGGTGAATTTTGCATGCAAATGAGATGGCACATTGCCTCTACAGCACCAGCTATTGGAAGGTAGCTCTCCCAAAAGTTAATGTCAAACCTTCTAAGAGACCTTGCAACATGATTAAGAATAGAAGACAACCCAAAGTCTTCTCCATCAGGCAAAGATGCCCATGTATGGGCAGCTGTTTCAGGATTCTTGTCCCTCATCAGTATACAGTTGGTTTCTGGTTGCCTGGGTGAGAGGTCTATGATGTGGGTTAAGAGGAGTACTATTTCTCCTTGTGGAGAGTACCAAATGGGCCTCAGAGACATAGGACATGCAATGCTCCTCTGGGAGATTTGGAATGCAAATGAGTTACTACACAAATCAAAGATCATTTATTATTTGCACAATTATTTTAAAGCTTATTATAATTTGTGGGCAGGGTCTTCTAAACCTCTCAAAAAGCATTGTCTTTCTCCCTCTATCGTTGGATTGTTTTTTTTAACAAATGGATAGATGTCTCCATTGCCTCTTAGATTTTTTTGCATGACTGGTTATTCAAATATTGTTGTCTAGAGAAAAAAGTTCTTGTTCATATTATAACGATAGTGATTTTTTTTTTCATTCTTTAATCTTTTTTAGGTTTAACAAGTGCTCATCAGAAAGCTGATCAGCTGTCTCAGCATAATAAAAATGAAACTACTTCTTCCAACAATATGACCAAAAGGAAGCCAGCAGCAGAATCTGCATCCGTGCCTCCAAATCCCCTTTTAACTTTCTTCTCATTATCCAAGGAGTCAGGTTAGTATGAGTCACAGAAGTGATTTTATTTTTCTTCTTCTTTGAGGGGGAGGGGAATTTGTGTCAAAGTATGCTTACATGCTAGTATTTAAAGCGTACCCATCCTTTCAGCTAACTTTGCAGAACAAGCTGCCTTGTGTGTACATGAGAAATTACACTTTTTGGCAATTATGACTGCATTTTCAACCAGTTTTACCTCCTGCAGGCTTCATCTAATTTTCAGTCTTCCCTGAGCAGGTGGTGGAGACTAACACTATGTCTCTATACATTCCACACACAGGAGAGCAGGATATCTTTCCCTCTCTCTGCAGCAAGCCCTGATAGGTAACAGCATTATGGAATGTAAGACCTTACACAGCAGTACTCAGCAGTGTAGATGTGATTTCAGTAGTTGTAAGACAGTAAATCACTTGCTATAAGCTGCAGTAGCATCATGTCTGTGTGTTTGCCTTCTCTCTTGCAGGCTACATAGCACTCAATGGCACTGTATGCCAATCCAGTGAAACAGACCCAATCAATATAGAGTCTGTATTTACAAGAAACAAGGGTCTGTTTATCACATTACTTAATTCCCTTAAAATCCACGGTTGTATGCCACCAGGACCTGGTGATTTGTCTATTTTAATCTTTTTAAGACTGCTCTTAAGTCAGAGGAAAAAGATCTTTAAAAAAAAGTTCTATATGTCACGGAAAAATAAATTAAATAAAAATAATTTTGATAGCTGAAGAAAAAAATAGGGCAGTAAAACCACCACTTGGATAAAATCTTTAAAAGGTGTCTGGTCTTTGAGAGGCTAAAGCAAATTAGAAGGAAAGGAGACCACTAGTAGCCAACAATCAAGTGATTTTTCAGCACAGAAATGTCATATTAGGTAAAGTAACATTTTTAGTTATATTGGTGCATAAGGACAAATTTGGTAAAAGTGCAGGGCCTATTTAGGCAGTCAATAAGGTACCCCCATTAGTTTGTTTTAAAGGACCTTTTACTTTTTATGACTTTTTACAACTATGTGGCACTACCAAGTGTTGTACCATGCATGTCTGAGTGTCATAGATCTATTCTAAATTAACAGCGCACCACGTGGTCATGCAGGGTGTTGCAAGTAGAATATCAGCATTAATAGCCTTAAGAATTTGATATGAATTATATAAAGTGGCTCCCTGAGGGATTCATATGATTAAATAGATTTTGTGTTTGTCTTTAGAATCCATGTTGAGAGATTTAGCCACAAGCTTCACCTACACCATAGTTGCCATAACCTTGTATTCCTTCTAATGGATGTATTCATATTTTCACTGTCGAGATTATACATGTACAACCTGGACCCCACTGTTGTACGGAACCAAACTTTCAGCACCATAGGAATGTATTGTGCTTCAAGCTCAGTTCTCTAGAGTCCTGATGGATTTTTGTGTTATATCCAAACCATGGACAGTTAAGGTGATTGTATGGGAGCTGGAAAAATATGGCTATTTTCTTCCAGAAATGACTTCACAATTCTGAGTTGTGTGCTGTTGCAGCTCAGCCACAGTAAAGAGAATAGGATTGCATTGCAATACCATATACAACCTGTGGCGAGGTATGGAGCTGATAGAATACAGCTATGCTTTTCCAAGCCTGTAACAGTGTGGTCACTTTATGATCATTTAACTAAATTAATCAACCAGGACACCATAATGATAAATGGAGGGGCAAGTTAAGAATAATTATTTTTTTTTTTAGATATGGCATTGGTTGTCTTTTTATTTATATCAATATGTCTTCTGAATAGTCAAAATCTGTGAAATTCATGCGGTGAATTGGAGAAAAAAATAATCCTGTAAAGACTGCAAATTAAAATTTTGGGTTTATCTGCAGTCCAGATGTCGGGATAATTTGGTGAAATATACAAGAAACTGTTAATGGGTAAATTGGACTGCACTGTGAGTTTCCTGTAATTAATGAAGATCTCTTTGAAAATGTCTTCACTGAAATGAAATCTGCAGTCTGAGCCCAGATGTTGTTCAGAATATTTTTTCCTTCAGAATGCCCTAAGGCGAAACAAACTGATAAACTGCATAATGAGTTTTTACTAAGTAAGACCAAACTTTGCTTTCAACTTTGAATATGTAAGTGGACGCAGTGGTTGTAACGCACGGACGCCGGTAGTTTGGGTTTAGCATATGGAAAGTATATTTTCTAATGCGCTAAACCAGTCATTCAATGACTTTATTTACTTTACAACAGCTGGGACTCAATCTTTTTTGCATTTGTTTGTATGGCATGGAGTCCCTAAACTTTCAGAGCTCTCAGCTGTATATTGCACTGCAAGGAGCCCAAAACCTATTAAGGATCCTTAGACATGAATAGGAAATTTCAATATTCCATTTTATTAAAGTAAATGGAATTTTTTTATGGTACACTTCAAGCAAAAAGTTAATTTCTGCTTTAAATATTTTTGCCGTATGGAATACAGTAGAATATTTTACTGTATGTATATGAACTGCTCATTACCTATTTCTCATGCTTAACTGCATACCCAGTGGCCAGGGATGGTATTACAAATAAAACGTAGGATTTAAAGACAACATGCATCAGTGTCTCGCTCACCTTGCTTGTAAAAATTAATTTCCTCCTAGTATACATGGCAACAGGAAGCAATTGAGGAATATCCATAAGAGAAAAAGGTCTGCACTCCAGTTTGGGGTCAATAAGTGTTTTATTAAGGACAGCAAGTACTTTAAAAATGTGTAGTCCTCAGTGAAATATGTCTAAGGGTCTTTAAAGTACTTTGCTTTTAATCCATTGCTGTCAGCGATAAAGCTCTTACTGTTCATTGAAGCCCAGTCTGGAATATTGGTATTTTTCTCTTAGTGGATTTAAAGGTTCTTTCCGTATGAAATCTGTTCCTGCCCATATGCCCGGCATATGATGTTCCACAGGGATGGATCCCTTGCTTGGCACCCACACAGAACTAATCTGACATGTGATTGTCCACTATGTAATACTGCATTTCCTTCAAAGCTGCTGCTTTCCCTTCACTAAATCTGTTATGTGCTAATGGTGCAGGTTATAGGACTGAGCAGCCGATGGCCAAGTTGGCCATATTCTAGAAGTGGTTTTCTCTGTTGCGAAGTAGAAGTATTAAAGGTGTTTTCCAGTTTACAAAACTAACTTTCAAGTACCCTATTAGGGAGTCTGAACTTTTATACAGGAAGGTCTGCCCACTCTGGACACTGTTCTACACTGTGTATTGATTCTCCATAGTGGTTTCCCTCTGGAGTACCTATATATCCCATTGATTACAATAGCAACTGCGTAATTTTTATATTTTGCCTCTGGTAGCACTGCAGGCGAAATCAACATTTGGCTGCCAGAATCCCCCACAGCTGATGGCTGGGAGTTCTTGGCAGATGGATATACTGTAATCAACTTTACGGAGAACCATCCTAATAAAAAGGGATTGTCTAAAGTGGACAGTTGCTTTAACTCAAGTTATATAATTGAAATTCTGACTTTGTGGCAGTTATGTGCAAAGCGTTACCATAAAAATTTCATTGTGGCTCAATTTGTTCTCTCTGCTGCTGTTTATAGAAGTAATTATAAAATATTTCACTGCTGATATCCACTAGCTTTAAGGCTACTGGTGAACTTCCAGTTCAGTTCCAACTAATGTGGACCAAACAGAACGTTTGACAAGTTCGCTCATCGCCACTCCTGACACATGCCACAGACTTTCCCGCTTTTCTGCCATTTATGTGGATACGTTGCTAAAGGGTCGAATATAACAAGGGGGGTGGAAACAGGCTAAACTAGATGGACATTGTCTTCTTTCAGCCTAACATACATAGTTTAAGGCCGGGCTCACATGGACGGATTCCAATTGCGTAATTGATGGTAGAATGCTGGCATTGTAAAACATGTAAAATGGGTTTATCGCTCACACTCACGGATATGAGTTGCGTATTCTGGGATCGGAGGAAAAATCACAGCATGCTCCATTTTGCTGGAGACTCCACATGGACAACCTCCAATGAAGTCAATAGAGGCCGTCCGACCCGCAGGCCATACACAATTAACATTGCGTATTGGCCGCAGGCACCCACATCATTGCTAAGTGATGGTGTGGGAAATGCAAATATTGGGGGTGAGGGGGGGGGGGGGGACTACAACACCTGACCAACAACTAGGTGCCACAATCATACGCAGTACAGGAAAATCAGGAGGCTTGCTGGCCGGACTCCTAGCCGAATCTGCTGTCTGCCTCCTACATATGGAATCCGGTCCGCCTATGTAAGCCCAGCATAAGATCACTAGTCAAGGTTATTGTAGTTTCATTTTGAAAAATAATTATACAAACTAGGTAAAGTTGATACTTTTTGATAGTTTCAGTAAAGAAAACTGAAGGGTTGGTGCTAGAGATGAGCGAGCATACTCGCTAAGGACAATTGCTCGATCGAGCATTGTCCTTAGCGAGTATCTCCCCGCTCGGCAGAGAAGGTTCGGGTGCCGGCGCGGGTGACAGGTGAGTTGCGGCAGTGAGCAGGCGGGAGCCCTCCATTCCTCCCTGCTCTCCTTTGCCGCTCCCTGCCTGCCGCCGGAAGCTGAACCTTTTCTCTCGAGCGGGCAGGTACTTGCTAAGGGCAATGCTCGCTCGAGTAATTGCCCTTAGCGAGCATGCTCACTCATCACTAGTTGGTGCGTAACACCAAAGAAATAATCCCTATAACACGCTCTGCCCCTTAGGCCTTGCAATAAGCCTAATACACTATCCGTTTTGCCCTAGAGTGTCCCTTAAAATGCAATCGTTAATTTTAGTTTTGTTGATCCTACTCATAATGTAATATCTATCTCTTTGTTTTTTGTCTTTACAGCCAATGCCTCACTCCGAAATCGTTGCAAGAGAAGTGAGATTGAAGTGATTCAGGGCGAAGTGAGGAAAATGTGCAACTACAACAAAATTTTATCCACCAAAAAGAATATGGATCATGTGAACAAAATCCTAAAGGCCAAGAGATTACAGAGACAATCCAAGACAGGCAATAACTTTGTGAAGAAGAGAAGAGGTCGCCCAAGAAAGCAACCAGTCTTGTTTGATGAGGACTCTAGAGACCAAATGCCTGTTCTGGAGAAATGTGTGGACCTCCCCAACAAGCGAGGTCAAAAGTTACATTCACAGGAACCAGTGGGGAACAAACAAGACACAGTCATGGACACCATTGAAGCAGTCATACACATGGCAAGAGAAACTCAAAATTCTCGAGTGCCAAGAAACGGAAAGAGGAAATTGATAGATGAGGAGGTGGTGAAGACAAAAAGGCACAGAAAGAAGCGAGGGGAATCGGAAAATAACCCCTGAGATCACTACAGACTTATGTTTAAATTGATAATCAGGCTTGACAATTGATGTAAAGGGTAGAACCCCCCTCAAATGGCTGCAGCAAATTTTTTGGTTTTGCCCCTTACCCCCATCCCCACCCAACTTAACAAACTTTACAAATCATTGCTTTGTACTACAGGTAATGTGCAAATCTCATGGCACTAGACTTTGTAAGTGTGAAGAGGAGAGACTGTCTTGGCTATTCAGATTATATACCTTTTTATTTTCAGGGTAGTGATATACTTATCCCCATTCTGGAATCAAACAGAAGGTTCGGAAAAATTTCTCTTTCAATACAAGAGATCTCTAATAGAAGATGTGGCCAGTATACATGGAAAGGTGCGGATGGGAGTAGGGGGAAATGCCAACAGAATGGTAAAAAATTTTGGGGGGTAAAATGGTAAAGTCCCACATATTCTCAACACCATAGTGTAATTTAGCAAATGAATGTCTAATTTTTATCTTTACCATGGTTATCTACACTATATCTGTAGGTACAGTTCCCTGCCATGGCTCCACCCTTTTATTACTTAAGGGTGAGTTCACTACGGCATATTTTAATGAGCCTGTAATGACTTGAGACTGGCTAAGCACCACAGGAAATGTTGTTTATTTTCCTTTTTCTCTCAAACCTGGATGTAGTTTAATACACCTGAAAGGCTGCTCTGTTATATACAATCTTTTTGAAGATACCTGGTCATTCAATAACTTTACTTTCCTACATACTTTTTGGAGACTGCAGAACCCCCACTTATTAGTTACCCCTTTATTGCACCTTAACAAAGCATGGAAGTGTCCTACCCAACAGGTGCAGTGTATTGCCAACTTAACGTGAAAAAAAAGTAGTACATTTTTTTTATTTTAAGCAATTACCGCAAAAGGCTGTATAACTTGGCAGCTATTAGAATAATAGACCTATTGATAGTTGTTACAGTGGAGCAAGTGTTCTTATCTCAAAACTATAGGATATCATAACTGCAATTGTTCACTCTTTAAGCCACATTGGGAAGGAGAAACCCCAACTGTGGTTGCCTTAATAAAGTTTTTTTTTCTGTTGTACATAATGTAATTATACCATTTTTCAGTCTGCATGATTGCAAACTATCTGTGACTTAAAGTCTGTCTATTGGTCCGTTGGCTATTAATTTAAAGTTCAAATCTGAAACGTAGCAAGTGATTTTTAAGGCCCAAGAAGACAAAAACACCAAAACAAGAACAATCATCCAGATTATGACTCTTAACCCAAATATGATGGAATTCAATCTGGAATAGATGGAAGCAGACACCTACGGTTGAACACTGTACAGTTAGTAATAAACCTATGGCTCTGCAACTTTTGTGGAGTCCCAGCATGCCTGGTCAACCACAAACTACTTTATTCTAAACCGTTTTTCCAAAGTAGACTCTTAGAACCACTAGTTTGTTCTATAAACAAAGTTTTATGATTCTTGCATCCGTTAAAAATAAAACCATTGCACTTAATTTAATTTTTTTTTCTTTTTGTCGTGGTTTCATTCAGACCTATTTATAGATTACCCATAATTCAACTATTGAAATCAGTCTAGTGCTTATAAATATAGAATTCTAGAATTTAGAAATTTCAAAAGAATTTACAGAATTCGATTATTTTTTTTTTTTTTTATTTTTTTTTTTTTTTGCGCTAAGCCGAAAATACTGCCAGATTTATAGTTTTGAAGATGTGGTGAAACAATAGATGAACTGAAAACACTTGTCTATAATAGAAATATAATCCATCTATAATTGTTGAGTCATAATATCAATCAGGAGTGAGATCGTTACTTGACATCTGAAGACTTCTTCATTGAAGTATCAAGGAATGATCCACTTCACTTACATCTTGGATTCCTTACAGACGGTGATATACTTTCTTGGGCCATCTTGAAAGCCATAAACAACAATAATGTACAGGAGCCCTCAGGGCCACAGAGATTATCTAGTATTTAATAAATCATGGCATGACCAGTTCCATAGTGAATATTTTTGAGAAAATAGATGTTTCCACTTGTGATGCAGGTGGCTTCTCGATCTCAGGTGCAAGATTGACTATTTAGATATTCAAAAATTTGATTCCACCAACTTTAAATCATCCATGTAACTTTTAATTTTCTTCAGGGCCAATTTTGGTTACTACATATGCACTACAGAGGCCCCATAATTGCTCATATAGCTTTTCTTTTAGGATGTAACTTTTTTTAGATGTTTTTTTTTTTACCGACCTGTGTTAGCATGTAGACTTTTTCACACATTTTTGCTTCAGAGTTTTTAATATATGCCGGTAACCCATTGCAGAGTCTAAGGAATGTTTTTTTTGCTAACTGTATATAATAAGCATGCTAATGAGTTAAATAGGTTCAAACAGTGTTATTGCATTTAGGGTTTTGCTTAATAGAAATGGAAAATTTAGGATTGCGATCAATTAACTGGCTGGATAACCATGATATCAAGAAGAGGATGTTCTCAACTGTACAGCTCATATATTTAGCATCTACATCTCACGTTGTGACAAAATGGGCTCTTGAGTTTTGCTACATACGTATTCAGTGCAGATCTTTTTCATTGTAATGTTGCATGTCCCTGAACGAAAAATTCTAAATTTTAATTTTGGTGTAATCAAATATTTAGTTTTTGTTTTTTTTTCTAATTTTTGCCATCGGTAGCTTAACTCAGTCTCAGCAGTCTATTGATCCCAAGTTTTACCCATTTAAATAAAATGCAATTCCCAGTTCAATTCAAAAGCACATCTCCGCCCCTCCTTAGTTTAAGAATTCCCATATATGTCTATATTTACACTACATGGAAAAAGGAAGATGTTATATCGATACGTGAATGAGCTGCCAATTTATCAACGTCGGGGGTGTTAAGTTTCAGTCCCACGTTGCTCTTTTTGTTTTTCTAAGCTATTTCTTAAGTAATGCACATGAAATGTTATATATGTATATATTTAAGGAAAAAAAAAAAAGAACGGGGCACAAAATTGTTTTACAAGTCGTGCTGGCTAATTTTTAGTTTGTATTCATAAGTGGTTTTTAAAAGCCTTTTTTAAAGTGTACTTGCATGTTCTACTTTGATTGTATGTAAACATATTTTAGAGCAAAAAAAAATTGTATTTGTATTTTATTGAATATAGAGGCAAGAAGAAACTTGTACATTGTTTGAAATGTTCTTTTTGTAACAGTTTTTATTCATGAAGCATTTTTGTACATTTAAAAGCAAAAAAGGAAAAAAAAAACAACAAAACAAAATGAATATGAAATTGCTGTTATATGATGCATAGGTACATCAGGCATGCTTTCTTGTCATGCTACGTCATGATCCTAGATGTTGGTTTTTAAACTTTTTTTTTTTCTAAAAGAAAGCTCAGTTTTTTCGCTACCAAATCAGGTTAGCAGTATAGAGCACTTAACTAAAACGAAAAACAAAAAAAAATAATCCTATTCATATGTTATTCATTGTGTGAAATTAAATGAATTCAATTCAGACTAATTTACATTGTGGATTCTTTGATTTTTATTTGACAGGATTGATTTTTGTTTAATGGTTTTTGCAATCTGGTATTTCATGTTCAAGTTTTGTTCATATTTCAAGTTTTTGTTTTTTTTTGGTAATTTTTGATGCAATTTATTGAGTCAAAGAGAACTAGATGTCTCTTCATTATACTTCCCATTCTGTTTATATCCACTTTTATCTTTGGCTCAAGAAGCAAAAAGTACCACAAAAATTTCCGCCTAAAAAAAAAAAAGTGAAACTAACAAAAAAGGATAGAAATCTCTTTCACTGTCAATGGCCCTTTCAACATTTTTTTTTCTTCCTGCGTGTCTTGCAAGTTAGGATTTATGAGTTGTCAGGAAGTTGACTTAAGCTGCCCATACACTTCAAATGTAATGTATATAGAAGAGATGGGACCTCAGGTAAAACTTAAATGGGCCCCCATTATGGAGTCCAGTTTTGCCACGCAGGACATTATGGGCCATTGTTTTCTGTTACATGCTTTTTAAACTACCCCTTTGTTTGTTAACAATGCAGTTCCTCTTTAGAGGAAGGTTCTGTATATGGTATTTCTACTAAGTAGGTAAAGTCCCCTGGTGCAGGCATCGAGTCATGACTTACTCCTAGGGTGACATCACATTGTGATGTTTTCTTGGCAGACTGTTTTTGCAAGGTGATTTGCCATTGCCTTCCCCAGTCATCTTTTCCCTCCCAGCAAACTGGGTACTCATTTTACTGACTTTGGAAGAATGGAAGGCTGAGTCGACCTTGAACTGGCTACATGAACCACGTGGAAATGAAACCCACAACCTTCAGGTCATGAGCAAGAGCTTAGGACTGCATTTCTGCTGCCTTACCACTCTGTACCACATGGGGCCTTAAGTAGAAAAAAGGATTGTGCAACCACAGCTAGGCTCCCTCTGTTGAAAGCCATTGCATGTTCTGCCTTTATAGTATGTACACCTTTTGCATTTAAGAAAGTTTATGATGGTTATTCCTACTGACTACACCATAAATATGCATGCCTAGCATTTGTTCATTTATTTCAATGGTAAGCAATATCTGAAAGTGTCTAATCACCCAGAAATGAACAAAAGATCCGATATGATGATTGACCCTTCTTTTTCCTGACATATGACATCATGGAATAGTCTGGGACCAATGGATTGGAACAACTTTAATCTAATGTGTGTGTTCAGCTTTAGACTTCCAAAGTATGTTGAAAAGAATTTTTCATCGGCAATAATAAACTTGAGAGGAAAAAAATTCTTCTAATGTATAAAACATGCCCTCAGAAACAGATTTTTAACTTCAGTAGTCAAGGCTTGTTTAATATTAAGGATTTTGCTTTTTGACTGCACACAATTACCCTGATTCCCTAGGAATAAAAATCCTTAAAAGATCGAAAGAACATGAATCCATATATCTTCAATGTTTACATTTCAGAGATATTAGGATAACTAGGTCCAATCCAGTGATTTCAACCCCCCCCCCCCCCCCCCCAAGTTACATCTAAAATAAATTACTTGGCAGCTCACTGTTAGCCATTTGGCCATAATATTTTGTTTCCTTAATGCTAGATTCCAGATGCCACAGTCCAGACTAAAAATGTATAGGGACTACCAATAATTGAGAAGCCTTTTAGCCTTCTCTTTATCCTACCTGGAATTAAATAAAAATTCCAACACAACATTGCCAATCAGATTAAAATACAAAAACTTCAAAACCTGACTTCTCCTAGTAAGTCTATAATATCTTGCCAATCTTTAGATGAAGGTCCTTTAGTTCAGTGGCATTGAATTCCAGTCCAAGTTATCAAATGGTCATATTTTCAGGATGTCTTTTCGACAAGTGAGCTGCAGAGGTATCAACTTTTTACCTCGGCTTGAATTTTATTAAGGACTCCATAAATCTTATGCTAAAAAAATCTACATTCTAGTGCCATCTAGTAAAAAAAAAATAAGTGTAGGAGTAAGTTTATACCATCCTATAAAAAAACGGTTATACCTTTTTTATATAACTTTTTTTTAACACGAGAGCCTATAGGCATCCGATTGATATCCATTGGAGGCATCCATCACAAGTATACATTTTTATTTTTACATGACTGCCTTAGTCATCTTCTACCACTCATCTCAGATGCCAACAGAAAGGTAGTACAAGTGTTCTCTAATGCTTATACTCAAATCAAGATCCATTGGGGCTACTTTAGAACTGGAGCAACACTGTTGCTCTTATTTTATAGTTGTGTCCAGAATAAGGATTCCAGCAGCTACAATGTCTAGAAGTCTAGATAAAAAGAAAGGTGTTTTTATCCCCTCTTCTGACGTGTCTGCCACAGGATCTACCATTCAGTTCAGTGGTTACAAGCGTAGGATAGCAATGTCTTTGTTCAATTGTTAATAAGATATACCTCAAACTTAATTTTTCATTCTTTACTTGGATGTAAAGATGGAAGTTCTGCATAGAAGTTAAAAAGACAGACCCCTGGAAAAGGGTCTACTACAACTTCAAAAACTTGGTGCATAGGTAAAGGCTTTTTGTTCATTAGACCAGACTACCTCCACTTGACTTCCAGAGTTCCAAGAGGATTTTCACATGAAGATGGGCATGGGACTTTTCTAACTATGAAGTCTGTATTGCTCAAGTCCAAACGTAAGGAATGGATCGAAAAAGGTTTTCATAGGCTTCATCGAGAGAAGCGATGTTGTTTTGGAAAATAGCTCTATATATGTATGCAATCTTCTCACATACTTCTAAATTGACTTCTGGTTGGTGTGCTTTGGACAGTTTGTTTTCATTGAAAAGGTTCCCAGATAAGGTGATCTCACAGTGTGTCTTCTGGGGGGACCCCCAACAATTAGGTTTCCCAGCAGATATCCATCAATAAAGGTTCACATGGGCATATGTTTGCTATGTAATGAACATGTATTTAAGTATGTAACATGCAGTAGGCAGCAAATATCCATGTAACATGCGTATTTACTGCATATTTTAAACACCCATAGCTTATAATGGGCATATTACAAACCAAATAGAATAATACAGCTTTTTTGCCTACCTGCAATATGCAAGTCTAAATGGCCCCATGTAAATCAGTTACATTTTAGGATTCTGCATTACGTTCATAAAACAAATGCTGATGTGAGTGAGCCCTAAGTCTTCAGTTCCTGTGTAACAGTAATTCTGGTGAAGTCAATGGGCCATGTGTGTAAAGTTACTTTTATATGAGGCAATTATCACCCAAAGCATTGCTGGAAACAGCAAAATCGGGCACTAGTCGTCCTATGTGCACACAACCACCGGGGCACTGAGCCAGAAATCGCTCACCTGTCGGAGTTGCTTGGTTTTTTCTTAGTTCCCCTAAAAACGAACCCACTATTGGACCATGTAAACAGGCAGTTCATTTTTGAATGACTGCCTGTTTGTAGTGAATGGAAGGGGGTCTGCCCCAGCCTCTATTTTCTGATTGACTATAGCTCCTGTGGGAAAATACATGAGTGATAGTCTATAGGATGCCTGTTGGGCGCTTATGTGCCTGCCAGTCATCCTATATAAATGTATTATAAGGCAAAGATATGTTGAAGCCTGATTCCAGATGAGGTCTGACTAAGGAAGAGTAGAGGGGGATAATTACCTCACGTGATCTACAACCAAAGAGTCTAGATCATCTGAGGTATTTATCACCCTCTACTCTTCCTTAGTCAGGCCTCATCTGGAATACTGTGCCCAGTTCTTGGCACCCCATTTTAAAAATAGACATAGACAAACTGGAGCAAGTTCAGAGAAGCGTTACCAGGATGGTGAGCGGTCTGCAAATCACGTCCTATGAAGAACGGTTAAAGGATCTGGGAATGTTTAGCTTGCAAAAAGAAGGCTGGGAGGAGACCTAATAGCTATCTACAAATATCTGAAGGGCCGTCAGTGCAGAGGGATCAGCCCAATTCTCATCTGCACAAGGAAAGACTAGAAACAATGGGATGAAACTGAAAGGGAGGAGACACAGATTAGATATTAGAAGAAAATTTGACAGTGAGGATGATCAATGAGTGGAACAGGATGCCATGGGAGGTGGTGAGTTCTCCTTCAATGGATGTGTTCAAACAAAGGCTGGACAGACATCTGTCTAAGATGATTTAGTGAATCTTGCATTGAGCAGGAGGTTGGACCCGATGAACCTGGAGGTCCCTTCCAACTTTACCTTTCTATGATTCTTTGAATTCTCTAGAGAGAGGTTTTGTAGTCAATTTCTGTTTTAGCTAATATATGGGGTCCATAAAAGTCACTCTTGATCAGCTTTATAAAGTCCCAATCAGGTACTTAGAAACTGAATTTCAACACTAGACAGTCCCTTTATACCCCATAAATTTTTAGTCCTAGTTCGGTCCATGGTATTTTGTTTCCAACTCTCCTTTTTGTTTTTACCCTAATGGCAAATTTGGCATCTGCCTCATGGAAGCCCATTGGTAATTACACTACACTGGATATAGAGGGAAGAAAGGTTTCTAGATTAATACTACCAACTCTATGTCCAAGCATGGTCCAAGCAGAACCTAATATTAATGGGAGCAGCCTCAGTCCATGCAAAGATTGATTGAACATGTTGGATTTATAATACTTTGTATCCCAGAATGGAAGCTGCTACTATATTTGTAGTAGCTGGCTCCCTTACTTCACAGAAATAGGCTGTGGCAAACTTGTATTCCCACATCATCCATTCATGACAGCTCACCTGGAGGTTGCCCTCTGATCTCTGTAGGGGCAGGAATACTGAGCCCAAAAGCACCCCTCCCTGCTCCAGTGTCGTTCCTGTCCCTATAGTGGACACAGACAATCAAGTTCCTTTTGCGTCAATATGATGGACCAGGCTTGATAGGGGGCTCCCTTAGCCTCTCCCGCTCCCGAAGGAAGCAATCGGAGTTGCTTTGATCCAGATAATGGATTGCTCGGCATGCTTATAATGATGCCATTACTGTGAATGAATGCACGGGACAGGTGTAAGCATATACTCTGCGCCTGTACTGCAATACAAAGAGTCAAGCCAGATGGAAGAGCTGAGATTTTTGATTTAGGCACACCTGCTGGGAAGCGGTGGTGTTTACCCCCGCTATAGCACAATATTTAAATTCCCTACTATCAGGGAATTTGTGGGTGGACTTCCCTTGGCCTGCAACTGGTCATCAATAAGGGTTTAACTTGCTTTGAGTGCCATGGACAGCTGTGAAGGAGATGTTTGCCCAGGAAAAACTGAGTGGCCCTCCTGGGCAAACATCTAAAAAGCAGCATTGTTGTAGCAATACAAGAGTTTCTTATTTACAGGGTGACAAATTCGGAGACCTAGGCCTAAGAAATGTGCTTTATGTGCAAAAAAAATTGGAAAAGAATGATAAAAAGCTATGTATGTAATATACAGCCAAAATGGTTAATTAGGCGACCTTCCTAAATTACACCAGGTGCATGGTTAAAGAGAAAATGCAAGCCTCTATAATTAAACTTTCCCCTGTTCCTCAACTGGGTCCTTCTAGGCCTGCTAAAAGACCCCGTGTTTTGGAATTACTTAGTTCAAATTCTGAAGACCCTATTCAGGATCTGTCAGATGGGTAACTAGCAGAGAAAGATGAGCCTTTGATACTTTGGAAAGTATAAGAAATACTACTACTCTACAAGTAATGTAGGATTGTCTTCCTAATTTAATGATCTCCATTAGTTGTTTTAGTGTGAGTGGGTTGAAGTGGAGAAGAGGTTGTCTATCTCAAGAGAATTTAAAGATGGACTTCTTTTAGTACCGGAGGATGTCAAGCTATGGGAAGAGATCCCCAAGTTTTGATGTGCAGGTAGCAAAAGTTGTAAAGATTATTCCAGTGACCAGGGATGAAAGTGGATACTATTCTACATTTTTAGTTAGCCTAATGGTTCCTTTACAACTATTAACTTGAAATCTCTTAATAAATGTATCATTTACCATAGATAAAAAAAGGAAAACATTGGATCTCCAATCCTACTGATTAATAAGGCTTATGTTATGTGTACAATTGACCTTAAAGGATGCATATTATCACATCCCTTTAGACCCAATATATCAGAAATACCTCAGGTTTGCCATTAGAAGGGGATTGGAGATATTCTATTTTCAATTTTTTTTTATCCTTACCCTTTGGCATTTGCACTGCTCCTAGTGTATTTGCCAAGGTTGGTAGTTGAACTGGTGACTCACCTCAGAGAAATGAGAATAAACATTATCCCATCCCTTGATTTCCTGGTTGTATTGAATACACCAGAGACCATTTGCAGTCATCTTATGAATGAATCTTCTCTCCAGATTGGGCTGGATTATTAATCCCTAATATTCTTGGGAGTTCTCCTTGATTCAGAGTCTGGTTTTGTCTTTCCGTCCTCAGACTAAAGTTCCATCCTTAGACTAAAGACGCTGCATGCCCTATCTTTTGGTTTCACCCATTGTCTTTAAAAAAAATAAAATAAATCTTATATGAATAGCACCAATTTATTCTGCAGTGCTTTCAAGCAGTTTATTTATTACTTCCCAGCAGCTGAGTACTCATTTTACAAGATGCCAAAAGTATGGAAGGCTGAGTCATCATTGAGCCGACTACCTGAGACATGCAGGGATTAAACCTGCAACCTTCAGGTCATGAGCAAGAGCTTAGGACTGGATTTCTGCTGACAGCACGCTGCACCACACAAGGCAAAGACATTGCATGGCACTCATGTGTGATGCTCATGCAATGTGATGTTTCCCATTGAAATCAATGGGAAATGCTTCCGAAACTCTTGCGCTTGTGAAATACGTGCCTGAGGATTGCAATTACACAGAAGCGCTGAGGTGTTTTTTTTTAATTAAAAATGCCATACATCCATGTTTAAAAAGCATGTTGGCAACTGCAATATATCATGCTCGCCCGTGTGAATGTAGCCTAAGGAGGAAAGCATTACCAGTCTGTTAATTTTCAGAGGGAGAGAGAATGTTTCAGTAGGAGAAGCAATGAAAATTCTTGGACAGAGGATATCCTGTATAGAGTTTGTTCCCTGGGTGCAGTTCCTTTCCAGACACTTGCAAAATTTTATTCTATCATTAGAAGTTAAAAATCCATGTTCTAGAGATGGGAAACTTAGGTTATATCTAGAGATGAGCGAGCACCAAAATGCTCGGGTGCTCGTTACTCGAGACGAACTTTTCGCGATGCTCGAGGGTTCGTTTCGAGTAATGAACCCCATTGAAGTCAATGGGCGACCCGAGCATTTTTGTATATCGCCGATGCTCGCTAAGGTTTTCATTTGTGAAAATCTGGGCAATTCAAGAAAGTGATGGGAACGACACAGCAACGGATAGGGCAGGCGAGGGGCTACATGTTGGGCTGCATCTCAAGTTCCCAGGTCCCACTATTAAGCCACAATAGCGGCAAGAGTGCCCCCCCCCCCCAACAACTTTTACTTCTGAAAAACCCTCATTAGCAAGGCATACCTTAGCTAAGCACCACACTACCTCCAACAAAGCACAATCACTGCCTGCATGACACTCCGCTGCCATTTCTCCTGGGTTACATGCTGCCCAACCCTACCCCCCTGCACGACCCAGTGTCCACAGCACACACCAAAGTGTCCCTGTGCAGCCTTCAGCTGCCCTCATGCCACACGCTGGCCTCATAGCCACACCACCCTCATGTCTATTTATAAGTGCGTCTTCCATGAGGAGGAACTGCAGGCACTCACTGCAGAGGGTTGGCTCGGCCAGGCAGCAACTCTCTTTAAAAGGGGCGGGGCGATAGCCCATAATGCTGTACAGAAGCAATGAGAAATCCAATCCTGTGCCACCTCCATCAGGAGCTGCACACGTGGGCATAGCAATGGGGAACCCATGTGCCACACACCATTCTGTCAAGGTGTCTGCATGCCCCAGTCAGACCGGGGTTTTTTAGAAATAGTCACAGGCAGGTACAACTCCGCAATGGGAATTCCATGTGCACCCACAGCATGGGTGGCTCCCTGGAACCCACCGGCTGTACATAAATGTATCCCATTGCAGTGCCCATCACAGCTGAGGTAACGTCCCATTAAATGCAGGTGGTCTTCGGCCCACACTGCATGCCCCAGTCTGACCGGGGTTTTTAATACATAGACACTGGCAGGTACAAATCCCTAATGTGAAGTCCCTGTGGACACACCGCATGGGTGGCTCCCTGGAAGCCACCGGCGGTACATAAATAAATCCCATTGCATTGCCCATCACAGCTGAGGTAACATCAGGTTTAATGCAGGTGGGCTTCGGCCCACACTGCATGCCCCAGTCAGACTGGGGTTCTTTAGAAGTGGACACATGGAGTTACAACTCCGTGTGGACCGACAGCATGGGTGGCTCCCTGGAACCCACCGGCGGTACATAAATATATCCCATTGCAGTGCCCAGCACAGCTGAGGTAGCATCAGCTTTAATGCAGGTGGGCTAAAAATTACTAGGATTACACTGTAGGCGAGGGCCCAAAAAATTGGTGTACCAACAGTACAAATGTACTTCAGAAAAATTGCCCATGCCCAACCAAGAGGGCGGGTGAATCCCATTAATCGCTTTGGTTAATGTGGCTTAATTTGTAACTAGGCCTGTAGGCAGCCCAGTTCAAATAAAAATTGGTTCAGGTGCAAGTTTCAACGCTTTATTGAATTGAGCATTGAAACGTATAAACATTGTTTTCAAAGGTTATATGACTGAGCCTTGTGGGCATAAGAAAAATTGCCAAAAACTTAGAGGCAGCGTTAGTCCAACTGGCTAGTGTCGAGAAATTTACGACGTGGACCCCTCAAACTAATAATTTTAAAAAATACCTTTTATTAGAATTATTTAAAAAGAGGAAGAACAAACACACATTAACTAGATAAGTAAGAAAAAAATCTAGACTCAGTTGATGCCACTCAAATCAACAGATAAAGACCAAGTCCGCTGGCTTAAGAAGGTCAATCCAGCTATTGCGTATTATTGGTCTTCAAAAGTGACTAATTTGTCTGAAATGTATTACGGTTTGTTACGCAGGTGTCGTTTTGGTGATAAAACCATGACATGTGCGAGACCAAATATATTACGTACCCCAACGCGTTTCCCCCACACCGTGGGTTCTTCAGGGGTTCGATATATCAATTTCAAGGGGTAGACTGGGTGGTGGCTTAGTTAGGATAGATAGTTGGTTATTTAGCCTCACAGTATTCAGAATGGCCTTAGCAATAAAAGGACATATGATACATGCAAACAGAAAAAAAGATCTGTTTTAGGCTGACCGATACGACCAAGTTGGTAGCCTATGGTCGTAATCAGAGAAATATATATTCCAATGAGGCTATTTCGAAAATCTCACACCAACACTAGCCGGAACTAGCGTGGAGTTTAGTGTGGAATTTAGAACAATTCTATTCTCCTAGATGGAGTCTAGCCGGAATGATATATTCCGATTACAGAATTGCGCCGTTCAATAAGCTCCCTAAACTGCTATTTCAAGCACTCCAGAATTGAAGAGCATGGTTGTGAAGATGAACCTATGCTGCCTATAAGGATGCCTAGTAATAAGGTATTCAAGTTAGAGCCTATGATAACTGAAAGAAAATAAATGAAAAAACCGGCGGCATGTCAGTCCTGGTGGTGGGTTGACAGCAAGCAAAAATTGCCCGTTCGGCGTGATTACGTGAGGTTTCAGGAGGAGGAGCAGGAGGAGGAGGATGAATATAATACACAGATTGAGGAAGCTAAAAGGTCCCCGTTTTTGATGGTGATAGAGAACGATGCTTCCATCCGCGGGTGCAGCCTATGTATCGCTGCTGTCCGCTGGTGAAGAAGAGAAGTCTGGAGAAATCCAGGCTTTGTTCATCTTGATGAGTGTAAGCCTGTCGGCACTGTCGGTTGACAGGCGGGTACGCTTATCCGTGATGATTCCTTCAGCCGCACTAAACACCCTCTCTGACAAGACGCTAGCCGCAGGACAAGCAAGCACCTCCAGGGCATACAGTGCGAGTTCAGGCCACGTGTCCAGCTTTGACACCCAGTAGTTGTAGGGGGCAGAGGCGTCACCGAGGACAGTCGTGCGATCGGCTACGTACTCCCTCACCATCCTTTTACAGTGCTCCCGCCAACTCAGCCTTGACTGGGGAGCGGTGACACTGTGTTGCTGGAGAGCCATAAAGCTGTCAAGGGCCTTGGACAGTGTTCCCCTGCCTGTGCTGTACATGCTGCCTGATATCCATGCCTCCCCTGCTACCTGGCCCTCGGAACTGCGCCTTCTGCCACTAGCGCTGTCGGATGGGAATATTACCATCAGTTTGTCCGCCAGGGTCCTGTGGTATAGCATCACTCTCGAACCCCTTTCCTCTTCGGGTATGAGAGTGGAAAGGTTCTCCTTATACCGTGGGTCGAGCAGTGTGTACATCCAGTAATCCGTAGTGGCCAGAATGCGTGTAACGCGAGGGTCACGAGAAATGCATCCTAACATGAAGTCAGCCATGTGTGCCAGGGTACCTGTACGGAACACATGGCTGTCCTCACTCGGAAGATCACTTTCAGGATCCTCCTCCTCCCCCTCCTCCTCCTCAGGCCATACATGCTGAAAGGATGACAGGCAAGCAGCATGGGTACCCTCAGCAGTGGGCCAAGCTGTCTCTTCCCCCTCCTCCTCATGCTCCTCCTCCTCCTCCTCAACGCGCTGAGATATAGACATGAGGGTGCTCTGACTATCCAGCGACATACTGTCTTCCCACGCCTCCGTTTCCGAGTGCAAAGCGTCTGCCTTTATGCTTTGCAGGGAACTTCTCAAGAGGCATAGCAGAGGAATGGTGACGCTAATGATTGCAGCATCCCCGCTCACCATCTGGGTAGACTCCTCAAAGTTTCCAAGGACCTGGCAGATGTCTGCCAACCAGGCCCACTCTTCTGTAAAGAATTGAGGAGGCTGACTCCCACTACGCCGCCCATGTTGGAGTTGGTATTCCACTATAGCTCTACGCTGCTCATAGAGCCTGGCCAATATGTGGAGCGTAGAGTTCCACCATGTGGGCATGTCGCACAGCAGTTGGTGCACTGGCAGATTAAACCGATGTTGCAGGGTCCGCAGGGTGGCAGCGTCCGTCTTGGAGATGCGGAAATGTGCGCTGACCCGGCGCACCTTTCCGAGCAGGTATGACAAGTGTGGGTAGCTTTTCAGAAAGCGCTGAACCACCAAATTAAAGACATGGGCCAGGCATGGCACGTGCGTGAGGCTGCAGAGCCGCCACCAGGTTACGGCCGTTGTCACACACGACCATGCCCGGTTGGAGGCTCAGCGGCGCAAGCCAGCGGTCAGTCTGCTCTGTCAGACCCTGCAGCAGTTCGTGGGCCGTGTGCCTCTTCTCTCCTAAGCTGAGTAGTTTCAGCACGGCCTGCTGATGCTTGCCCACCGCTGTGCTGCCACGCCGTGCGACACCAACTGCTGGCGACGTGCTGCTGACACATCTTGATTGCGAGACAGAGGTTGCGTTGGAGGAGGAGGAGGGTGGTTTAGTGGAGGAAGCATACACCGCCGCAGATACCAGCACCGAGCTGGGGCCCGCAATTCTGGGGGTGGGTAGGACGTGAGCGGTCCCAGGCTCTGACTCTGTCCCAGCCTCCACTAAATTCACCCAATGTGCCGTCAGGGAGATATAGTGGCCCTGCCCGCCTGTGCTTGTCCACGTGTCCATTGTTAAGTGGACCTTGCCAGTAACCGCGTTGGTGAGGGCGCGTACAATGTTGCGGGAGACGTGGTCGTGCAGGGCTGGGACGGCACATCGGGAAAAGTAGTGGCAACTGGGAACCGAGTAGCGCGGGGCCGCCGCCGCCATGATGTTTTTGAAAGCCTCCGTTTCCACAAGCCTATACGGTAGCATCTCCAGGCTGATCAATTTGGCTATGTGCACGTTTAACGCTTGAGCGTGCGGGTGCGTGGCTGCGTACTTGCGCTCAAACAGTGGCGCTAGCGACGTCTGGACGCTGCGCTGAGAGACATTGCTGGATGGGGCCGAGGACAGCGGAGGTGAGGGTGTGGGTGCAGGCCGGGAGACGGTAGTGCCTGTGTCCTCAGAGGGGGGTTGGATCTCAGTGGCAGGTTGGGGCACAGGGGGAGAGGTAGTGGTGCAAACAGGAGGCGGTGAATGGCCTTCGTCCCACCTTGTGGGGTGCTTGGCCATCATATGCCTGCGCATGCTGGTGGTGGTGGCTCCCCAGCTGATCTTGGCGCGACAAAGGTTGCACACCACTGTTTGTCAGGCGTCTCTGTGAAAAACTGCCACACCGTAGAGCACCTTGACCTCTGCAGGGTGGCATGGCACGAGGGGGCGCTTTGGAAAACAGTTGGTGGATTATTCGGTCTGGCCCTGCCTCTACCCCTGGCCACCGCACTGGCTCGGCCTGTGCCCACACCCTGACTTGGGCCTCCGCGTCCTCGCCCGCGTCCACGTCCTATAGGCCTACCCCTACCCCTCAGCATGGTGTATTACCAGTAGTGCAGAGACAGAACGCTGTAATTAAATGTGCCGCTTATTGGCCTGTGGTTGGAGGCTCACTTCGCTTACCGAACGCACAGCAGAGCCAGGAAATAATTTTGCGCAAGCCTGCTGTAACACTTAGCTGGCTGCGTATGAATTAGGAGGACAACTACACCCAGCACAGACCCAGTACACTGAGGACAGTCACAGGCAGCCCAAATAGATTTTTTTTCCCAAATGTTTTTGGAAAGGCCCACTGCCTATATTCAATAAATATATGTCTTCTGTCCCTGCCTCACCGCTACTGGCCCTGGAGTATGTAAAATAACTGTAGAAAGTTGCATTGTGGACAGGAATACAGCGGTGATGTAACAGCCAACACAGAGCCAGGAAATAATTTTGCGCAAGCCTGCTGTAACACTTAGCTGGCTGCGTATGAATTAGGAGGACAACTACACCCAGCACAGACCCAGTACACTGAGGACAGTCACAGGCAGCCCAAATAGATTTTTTTTCCCAAATGTTTTTGGATAGGCCCACTGCCTATATTCAATAAATATGTCTTCTGTCCCTGCCTCACCACCACTACTGGCCCTCTGCACTGTGACAGCCCTTCAGATATTTGTAGACAGCTATTAAGTCTCCTCTCAGCCTTCTTTTTTGCAAGCTAAACATTCTCAGATCCTTTAACTGTTCTTCATAGAACATGATTTGCAGACCACTTACCATCTTGGTAACTCTTCTCTGAACTTGCTCCAGTTTGTCTATGTCTTTTTTAAAGTGGGGTGCCCAGAACTGGACACAGTATTCCAGATGAGGTCTGACTGAGAAAGAGTAGAGGGGGACAATTACCCCCTGTGATCTAGACTCTGTGCTTCTCTTAATACATCCCAGAATTGTGATTGCCTTTTTGGCTGCTGCATCACAACGTTGACTCATGTTCAGTCTATGATCTATTAGTATACCTAAGTCTTCTTCACATGTGCTTCTGCTTAAACCAATTCCTCCCATTCTGTATGTGCTTTTTTCATTTTTCTTGCCCAGATGTAGGACTTTGCATTTGGCCACTCATTGATCCCCCTCGCTGTCAGAAAGTGTCTTCTAATATCAAATGTGTCTCCTCCCTTTCAGTTTCATCCCATTGCTTCTAGTCTTTCCTTGTGTAAATGAGAATAGGGCTGATCCCTGCACTGTGACAGCCCTTCAGATATTTGTAGACAGCTATTAAGTCTCCTCTCAGCCTTTTTTTTCCATGCTAAACATTCCCAGATCCTTTAACCGTTCTTCATAGGACATGATTTGCAGACCGCTCACCATCTTGGTAACTCTCTGAACTTGCTCCAGTTTTTCTATGTCTTTTTTAAAGTAAGGGGGCCAGAACTGGACACAGTATTCCAGATGAGGTCTGACTAAGGAAGATAGAGGGGGATAATTACCTCACGTGATCTAGACTCTATGCTTCTCTTAATAAATCATTTTCACATGTGCTGCTGCTAGGCTCAATTCCTCCCATTCTCTATGAGTTTTTTTTTTTTTCATTTTTCTTGCCCAGATGTAGGACTTTGCATTTCTCCTTGTTAAATACCATTCTGTTAGTCGCTGCCCACTGTACAAGCTTTTCCAGATCTTTTTAAATACTCTGTCTCTCTTCCTTAGTATGAGCGATCCCTCCTAGCTTTGTGTCATCAGCAAATTTGATCAGTTTCCTATCAGTTCCCTCCTCCAGATCATTTATAAAAATGTAAAACAACACTAGGCCTAGGGCAGAGGCTTGTGGTACCCCACTTGATACATTCTTCCACTTGGATGTGCAGCCATTTATGACCACTCTTTGAGTACGATCACTCAGCCAGTTGTGAATCCACCTAACAGTTGCCTTGTCAATCCCATATTTGGTCATTTTTTCAATAAGTATGGTATGAGATACTTTGTCAAATGCTTTACTAAAGTCAAGAAAAACTATATCCACCGCATTTCCCTGATCAACCCAGTCGGTGATACTATCATAGAAGGAAATTTGATTAGTCTGACATGACTTGCTTGTTACAAACCCATGCTGGCTCCATTTTCATCCAAGTACTTGCATACATGCTGTTTAATAATTTGTTCAAAGATCTTTCCCGTCAGGCTCACAGGCCTGTAGTTTTTTTTTTTTTTTACACTTTTTCACTGTAGCTGGGGCATCCACAGGAGCCTCAGTTACAGGAAAAAGCATCCCCTGTAGTAGCAATAGTCACTAGCAGCGCTGATCAGGGGCTACTACAACCCTGCAGCTCTGCTGTAGCAAGGAATCCCGATGGTCATGTTACTGCTGGCTCGCGCAGTGGAAGTTATACGCTGTGTACTTGGGAAAGGAGAAGGCAGAAAGGGTTGAAACCCACTTCTCCCCCCTCCTCCAGGTTATTATCTGTGACTAACAGCTGACAACCCGACCTGCTTCTGATTGATTACAGAAGCAGGAGCTTTAATCCCCCCCAGCCCTGCTGTACTATTACAATTGGCTGGGTTTAAAGCCCAGGACCAAGCACCGTAAATTTACAGTGCTTGGTCCTTAATGGTATAAAACAACAAAAAAAAAACATTTTATGGATCGGTTTCCTGGGCAATTTTGATTATGACGTAAGGTGTATTAGGAGACTTATTTGCGCTGGAATTGTTACAATTTGAGTGGCATAAAACTGTAAATGCATACAAATGTTTTGGGAAATTATTAGAATCTACGTTTTCTAAACCAACTTGTATTAAATGTATATTGTCCCATATTTGTGTGATTAGATTATTTGTGTTTACAGCTGCCACATTCTCAATAATGCCATATTATTAAATTTATACTTCCACAAAGCAAGGTTTAATGGTCTCTATCAAGCCTATTATGGACAGGTTTAGAGCCATATCCTCCATAGCAGAAGTTGTTCATACTGATTACATTGAGCAGATGGCACATTAATCACGTTTCTGCCTTCTAGCACATTCACTTAGTTCTAGTAATGTGATGAACATTTCTAAAATTGCAGCAATGAATGGATAAATAAATAAGCTATTATCAATGTGTTAAGGTATATGAAGGTAGTTCGTGCAGTTACCCTCCTCCTTTCTCTGTCTGTAATGGAGACCAATCAAGGTAAGCCCCTCCCCTTTGCATTGGACAGTCTTAGATGCAGAAGACTAGGACTTCATGCAACCTTGTTTTTTCATGCAACTTTGATGTCCTAAGAAAAAATATATATATTGCACTGATAGGTAGTTTGCCTGTATTCTGCTTGTGCAGAAAGTAGCAAGATAACAGAATATTCCCACCAAAACAGCTTAGTGTATAAATACTGTATCAGAACCAAGCGTAGTATATAAATACAGCACAACCCAACTTCAGTACATAGATAAAAAAATCAAAAATCAAATCATGGTATTTGTATAGCGCCAACTTATTCCGCAGCGCTTTCAGGTAATTATTACTTATTACCCCCCACCAAGCTGGGTTCTCATTTTACCGACCTCGGAAGGATGGAAGGCTGAGTCAACCTTGAGCCGGCTACCTGATTCGCAGATACAATACTAGAACCAAGCTCACAACAAACACAGCCCCAAATTCAAGCTACGAATATACATACATCACCAGAATCAAACTCATAACATTAACCCTTTCCAAACCAATTTGTATCCTAGTTTCCCTAGAGGGCTTACTCTTTTCTGCCATTATACAACAGCACTATATGCTGGCTAAAGCCAGTACTGCATGAAGTGACACGTTGGATAGGCTCACACAGCAGAGAGGCTAGCAATATACACTAAGAGAACCCCGACAGACGTCTTCCAACATCGGAGCTATACAGCCTTAAATCATAATGTTTTTAGACATCAGACAGTGGATTGGAAAGGGTTAATGCAGTAGTAGAACTAAGTAATTGTGCTATGGGGAGAGATGAGCGAGTATACTCGCTAAAGGCAATTGCTCGAGCGAGCATTGCCTTCAGCGAGTACCTGCCCGCTCGAGACGGAAGGTTCGGGTGTCGGCGCAGGCGGAGCGGTGAGTAGCGGCAGTCAGCAGGAGGGAGCGGGGGGGGGGGGGGGAGAGAGGGAGAGAGAGATCTCCCCTCCGTTCCTCCCCGCTCTCCCCCGCAGCTCCCTGCCCACCGCCGGCACCCGAACCTTGAGTCTCGAGCAGGCAGGTACTCAGGTACTCGCTAAAGGCAATGCTCGCTCGAGCAATTGCCTTTAGCGAGTATACTCGCTCATGTCTAGTTACGGGGATGCTGAAGAGAGAGGTGATCCCAATGACTTATTCCACTTGACAGTGTGCGACTAACTCACAATGCAGACTTCCAGGTATTGGTCTAGAACTGCTCCACTTTACAAAGAATGTTTGCTGGATGGAACTTGATCCCGGCCAAATTTATACACAAACTATGGTACACAATCTAAGAGTCCAGAGCAGTGGATCACCGCACACCGGATCTTGGCGTCTGTTGACTTAGCATTTTCAAGCTCACAGGAAGGCGTGTATGATTCTCGTATTCCGATTATTTTTGGACTCTCAGACTCTGCCCTAAACAATCTGTGTGGTGCTAAACGCAAGAGTCCGCCCCCAGGATCAATCACATACATTACAACATAATAGGCGGTCAATGGTTTCCACAGTACCTTCAAATAAACACTTTTAGGACATGACATGGCAAAACCGTACAAGAATATTATAACATTTCAAAAGATGACAGTCTTAATGGGAAATTTGTCATAGAGACGGGGGGAGGGGGGGGGGCAACTCCACGGATTACCTGTTCCCTCAACTTTGAGCCCCATAACATAGTTTATGCAGCTTAAAGGTAATGACAGGTTCCCTTTAAATGTGACTAGAGGTGTTGAGTCTCTTTGCATGCTGCCAAGCTACTGGAGTAAAGCTCCCTCTTAAAAAGTAGAGCGAAAGGTGTAACAAATGTACTTTTTGGAGCAAATCTATAGTCCACTTTTCTAAACTGATCTGCGGGAAAAAAAATACAACTTAAGCCAGAATTCTGGTGCAGCATTAATCATAGACATGCTCTGTAGTTATGGTCAGTAGGACCTTAGTAGAGATGAGCGAGCATACTCGCTAAGGGCAATTGCTCGATCGAGCATTGCCCTTAGCGAGTACCTGCCCGCTCGGGAGCAAAGATTCGGCTGCCGGCGGCGGGCGGGGAGCAGCGGAGGAGAGCGGGGAGGAATGGAGGGGAGATCTCTCTCTTCCTCTCTCCCCCCACTCCCCCTTGCTCATGGCCGCAACTCACCTGCCACCCGCTTCGGCAGCCGAATCTTTGCCCCCGAGCAGGGAGATACTCGCTAAGGACAATGCTCGATCGAGCAATTGTCCTTAGCGAGCATGCAGGCTCATCTCTAGACCTCAGTGACCCACAACTGTTGAGTACACACTCTTGGTATGGGGATGCAGCACATGCTGCCTTAGCATCTACTTCCTCAGGTTCTACTAAGGTGTCTACTGCCCAACTCCCATTTATTTCTTCAGACCTTTAATATCCATTTGTACATTTTCCCTTTACTTCAGGGATGATTGTGTTGTAAGACACAAAGGTAAAAGGAATGTGATTAATTGTGTAACCGATCTGTAGGCAGTGCGCACCTGCCGCCGATGGAGCTGAACACACTGAATTATTTATAACAGATTTAAAACCTTACAGTAAAATCTCCAGTAAATTATGTATTTCTGTAAAATGTGAACTCCAAATATTCTCATCATAAATGTTGATTACAAGCTGCTTTTTTGTTTCATCTGTTTGACTAGCTGGTAATATTTGTCAAGTGTATAATACTTCAATAAAGAAACTTCTATTCTCTGATCATAAATTAGACAGGCACAAGAGAAAGCAAAAGAGTAATTCAAATCAGAAATGCAGTAGTTTTTATTATTACACATAGGAGCAGTATTATAGTAGTTATATTCTTGTACATAGGAGGCAGTATTATAGTAGTTATATTCTTGTACATAGGGGGCAGTCTTATAGTAGTTATATTCTTGTACATAGGGGCAGTATTATAGTAGTTATATTCTTGTACATAGGGGGCAGTATTATAGTAGTTATATTCTTGTACATAGGGGGCAGTATTATAGTAGTTATATTCTTGTACATAGGGGGCAGTATTATAGTAGTTGTATTCTTGTACATAGGAGGCAGTATTATAGTAGTTATATTCTTGTACATAGGGGGCAGTATTATAGTAGTTATATTCTTGTACATAGGGGCAGTATTATAGTAGTTATATTCTTGTACATAGGGGGCAGTATTATAGTAGTTATATTCTTGTACATAGGGTGCAGTATTATGGTAGTTATATTCTTGTACATAGGAGGCAGTATTATAGTAGTTATATTCTTGTACATAGGGGGGCAGTATTATAGTAGTAATATTCTTGTACATAGGAGCAGTATTATAGTAGTTATATTATTGTACATAGAGGCAGTATTATAGTAGTTATATTCTTGTACATAGGGGGCAGTATAATAGTAGTTATATTCTTGTACATAGGGGGCAGTATTACAGTAGTTATATTCTTGTACATAGAAGGCAGTATTATAGTAGTTATATTCTTGTACATAGGAGCAGTATTATAGTAGTTATATCCTTGTACATGGGAGACAGTATTATAGTAGTTATATTCTTGTAGATAGGGGGCAGTATTATAGCAGTTATATTCTTGTACATAGGGGGCAGTATTATAGTAGTTCTATTCTTGTACATAGGGGCCAATATTATAGTAGTTATATTCTTGTACATAGGGGGCAGTATTATAGTAGTTATATTCTTGTACATAGGAGCCGTATTATAGTAGTTATATTCTTGTACATAGGGAGCAGTATTATAGTAGTTATATTCTTGTACATAGGGGGCAGTATTATAGTAGTTATATTCTTGTACATAGAAGCAGTATTATAGTACTTATATTCTTGTACATAGGTGCAGTATTATAGTAGTTATATTCTTGTACATAGGGGGCAGTACTATAGTAGTTATATTCTTGTACATAGGAGGCAGTATTATAGTAGTTATATTCTTGTACATAGGGGGCAGTATTCAGTATTATAGTGATATTCTTGTACATAGGAGGCAGTATTATAGTAGTTATATTCTTGTACATATGGGCAGCATTATAGTAGTTATATTCTTGTACATAGGGGTAGTATTATAGTAGTTATATTCTTGTACATAGGAGGCAGTATTATAGTAGTTATATTCTTGTACATAGGAGGCAGTATTATAGTAATTATATTCTTGTACATTGGGGTCAGTATTATAGTAGTTATATTCTTGTACATAGGGAGCAGTATTATAGTAGTTATATTCTTGTACATAGGGGGCAGTATTATAGTAGTTATAGTCTTGTACATAGGAGGCAGTATTATAGTAGTTATATTCTTGTACATAGGGGCAGTATTATAATAGTTATATTCTTTTACATAGGGGAGCAGTATTATAGCAGTTATATTCTTGTACATAGGGGACAGTATTATAGTAGTTATATTCTTGTACGTAGGAGGCTGTGTTACAATAATGTTTTTTGTGGGCATAAAATATACCTAAGAGTTGGTGAAGATATTCAGGTTAGTTTATTATAAGTTTAGGTGCATAGAGCAGTTCTCTTTTTTATGCTCAGCATGCATGATGGTACAGATATTTTGTAAAAAAAATACAGAGTCTTAGCTTAATGACCTCATTCACAGACATAGTGGCATGTGTATGCATCCTAGCCTGGGTGCATACGTTCCAGGGAGCAGCTTGGGCCCAGTTCCAAAGATAGCTGATCCCCCCTTTATTGAGGTGATGTCCCTGCTCAATTAGGTCTGTGTCACTAACCCAAGTAGAAGATAGAGAGGTGCCTATCTGTGGTAATTCCCCTGGTGTTCCCTATCCCTCTGGGTCACGTTTATGTGGGCCTGGTGCTCACTTGCCCTCATGAACATATCTGGTGGCAATATCAGTTGTAACTGGCATTGGTAAGTCTGAATAGAACATTCATTGTGAGACACCACTGCAAATGTATTCATGCACATAAAGAAAATAAAACTGCGCTATTGTGAGAGTTGTAGTTATTGTACTTTCCAAGTGTTAATGGCACTTTAAAATTGTAATTCCTAGGTGTTAATGAGTAAACCATTCACCATTAGGTCTCATTGACTGGATTTGTTAATCGCTTTGCCACATAAAATATGGTGAAAATGAGAAAAGGAATAATTAATAAGAAACTATGCGAATTGTATGCTGATAAATGTATTTAGCCTTTTTAGAGCACCATTTTCCTTACACAGAGCCCCAAGTCCACTATAGTGGGAATTGTTGTCTTTATAGCATACCATTTTGTTATTTAATCCATTGTTTGAACAGTATGTATTATGCTCCCCCTTGTGGTGGCTGCTGGTAGTAAGAAATGTATTATTTAACACTCTGCAGGGGATTAACAGCTCGTATTAGAGAATTGGAGCTCCGAACATTTTTAAAAACATTGGCTGAGATTAATCTGCAAAAATGTTTGACCTAAAAATGACATGGTGCAAAGTTAGGGATTCCCTTTAAAGTTTAGCCAATGGTACAAAATTAACCATAATTCCTCAGTACTCTATTATAGTTGTACAGGGTGGGCCACAGAAAAGTAGCCCGCCTCTGACAATAATGCAACAGGAAGAACGAATAGGTAGATTTTTTTCCCCTATAGTTTTACTGATTTCCCCACATTACAACAGATGCTGGAAGTAGTCCTCGTTCACTTCTATGCACCTAACTGTACATTGCAGCATGTTGGCTGATACTTCAACAGTGATGTTGTGGATAGTGTTCATGATGTTTTCCTTAAATTCATTCTGGGTATACAGATAAATTTCCCCACTGATCAAAATTGCACTTGGACAAGTTGTGCATAGTTTGCACTTCCATAAACCGTTCATGAACCTGTACTGGGGGTCGCGGGAGGTGTGCATGTTGCCCTATCTTTAGTTTGAAAATGCAATATATTCTTTCCTCTTGTGTGTGTTGGCCATACGACTGTTCAAAAATGTCCAGATACACCGTGATATTCAGTTAATTTGAAGAAAATTGGGCCCATTGTGTTTCTGACACTGCGCACCAAATGCCAATTTTTTGGTCGTGCAGCAGTGTTTTGTGAGGCCTCGGTCACGCGCTTGCGATCTGCAGATATATAGACGCAATGCATAGCATGAATGGGTGAGTGAGTGCTGCCTCTGATTGGTCCTTGCGCTCAGCCAATCAGAGGCAGCACTCACTCACCCTTTCATGAATTCATGAATGGGTGAGTGAGAACTGCCTCTGATTGGCTGAGGGCTGTGACCAATCAGAGGCAGCCCATTCAGCAGGCAGGGATTTTACATAAGGAACTATGTGGGCTGAAGCCCAGCCCCTCTCCCTAGTAGTAAGCGTGGGAGAATGTGGCGCCCTAAAAGTTGGATATAAAAGTCTATTAAGCATGGAGAGACACAGGCAGTTCAGCAGAAAATGGTCCAGCAGCACCTGCAGCATTGCGGTTATGGCCATAGAGGGGTTATAGTAGGGCCATAAGAGACCATGCTGGGGGAACAGGTATGAAGCAGCAAATACCACCCAAAAGCCCTGTGACCATCAGGGTGAAGAACCTGTGCCAATGGCTGACCAACCACGGTGGCGATGATGAAGACCAGCACTTGATGCTTCAAAAGCTGGAAGGATGGAGATAGCGCTACTACCAGATGTGAGCAAACTACTATCCCCATCACCATATGAGATAAAATCCCATGGCCAGGATGGGACATAAATGGACTCACAGGACTGTGCTAATGTTAAAGGTTAAGATGGCGCCAGTAAGTTCGAGGAAGGCTTTGCAGGGGTTAATCATACATGCAATTTTTACGCACTGTAAAAAAAATTGCATGTTCCTATAGTTAAATTAGAAAAAAAAACGCATTGCGCTTGCATGCAAATTGCATAGGATGCAAGGGAGGTTTTTTTTTTTAAAGATGCCATAGAAAATAATGGGCGATGAATGAAAACGCAATGCTTTGCTTTTTTTCCAGTTTCCTATTGACTACATAAAAAAAAATAAAATTAAAAAAGATCAATTTTGGTTTTGTTTTTTGAACTGGAACAACAGTTTGCACTTTAGTTACCGTGTGAAAAGCAGAATGGAGATGGAAAACCGAGAAATGGATTGAAACTGAAGGTCTTTCACATCGATGTGATGGGCAGAAAAACTGAAACGTCTACTGCTCCCATGATGGAATGGCTAAACGGAAAGCAAAAAAGTTAGTGTGAACGGGCCTTTATCAAACTGCTGTACATGGGATGGCGTTCATGCCTACTGATTCATCGTTGTAGATCTGTTCTGCACATGCATTGGCACAATAAAAACTAATTGCAAAAGTTTACAAACTTCTCTGAGGTTCTGTCTAGACATCTCTCCAGTCAGTATGATCTATGTCTACATTTGCAATATTACCTGCCACTAATTTGGGTGGGCAGGAGATATGGAAGTCTTCAGTTCGTCTACCTTCTGACATCTGTAGCAACAAATACTCCCTCTGCTGGTTAGTGCTGGTATTGTAGCCTTTTGTGTGTTTGTTATCCAGATGGTTTGTTTTATAGCGTAAATGTTCTTTATATTATTGGAGTTACCTCTGTATTTAGATGCCATTTAGTTAGGATATTGTTCTATTTGTAGTTGTGCATTTGTTAAGACTTTAAAACTTTTCTTCCACAGAGCTACATAAGCCACAATTCCTCCTTCTGTTGTTCTTAAAGTGCAGAACTCTTTTCCTATAATTGTCAATATTAAAGGGGCTGTAACAGAATCGCAGGTTATTCCTGATCTACAAGTAGGGTTCCCACCTTTGTCACAAAAAATAATGGCCAAGGTAGTATAGCTTATCAGTTATGCTAGTGGGTGTAACTAGTAAATGTACCCCCAGTAGTAATAATGCCCCCAATAGTGTCTCCAATAATAATAATAATGCCCTCAGTTGTGCCCTCAAAATTAATGGGGCCACAGCAGTAATAATGCCCCAGCAGTGGCCTTAATAGTAACCAATATTGCCTCCAGTAGTGACTCCAATAATATTGCTCCCAGTTGTGACCCTAATAGTAATGGTGCCCCAGTAGTAACAATACCCCCAGTTGTGGGCCTAAGAGTAATAGTGCACCCAGTAGTAATAATGCACCCAGTAGGGCACCCAATAGGAATAGTGCCACCAGTTGTAGCCCCAGTCATAATAATGCCCCCAGTAGTAGTAATGCTCCCAGTTGTGGCCTCAGTGATAGTGCCCCTAGTAGTTCCCGCAATAATAGTGCGGTTCTGGCCCCAATAGTAATAGTGCCCTTAGTAGTGGCCCCAATAGAAATAGTGCCCCCAATATTAATTGTGCACCCCTCAGTGGCCTCAATAGTAATAGTGCCTCCAGTTGTGATCCTAATTGCAATAGTGTCTCCAGTAGCAAAAATGCCACCAGTTGTGACCCTAATATTAATGTTATTATAAATACTATTATTATTAATAGTGACCCCATTAGCCCTCCATGCCTTGAACTTGTGGTTGGGCAGTAATCCCACAACATCTAGTATATCACTTACTTTCTCTCTCTTTAGCTCCAGTCCAGCTGCCATAATCAGGGCAGTGACCTGTCCTTCCGATGTCTGTGATGCATACAGGACCTGCAGAACGCAGACACCAGGAGGAGAGGTCAGGAGGCACTGCTCTGATTATTGCAGAACCAAAAAACGGCAACAGCCCTCATAATATATTTACTATCAGGGGTATACATACCTATATTTTATCTTTTTTTTTAGCTCTGATTATGGTGTCTGGATTGGAGCTAAAAGGACAGAGAGGGTGAATGACATACTAGATGGGGGGTTTGCTGCCTGGCCAGAGATGCTCCTAGCTGACAACCAACCAGGTGGCAACCCTATCTACGGGATGGGGGATAACTTGCTGATCAGTGATGGTCTCACCGCTGAGACCCCCTGTTGATCCCAAAAACGGAGGACCCTAGTCCCCCATCCTCCTCTCTGCAGGCTTACTGTACTCCCCCACAGTGAAAAAAAGACTGAATGGAACTCGGGACGGGCAAGCGTGCTGGAGCTCCATTAATTTTAAATTTGACCGCTGTAGATAGCCAACAAGTGATCGGGGGTTTCCGTCAGATCCATGCTCGGCCAGTGCTCCATTCATTCCAGTGTCACTGTAGGGTGAGAAGCGACCCCTGCAGTGACAGGTAGCATGGGGCCCTCGTTCTTGAGATCTGTGGGAGTCTCAACAGTGAGACTTGCCACCAGTTAGCAAGTTGTTCCTTATCCTATAGATAGGATATAACTTGCAACCTCTTTAATGGATTTTCAGTTTATATGTTTCTTGCTATGTGTAAGTGTTAACATTTTATTCCTGAAACAGGAGGGTCAGGATGAACAGCACTCTAGCTAACTCCCAAATAGAGAAATTCCAAAATAGCCCTCCAGTTTCCCTAAAAGCAGCGCAGGGCACTATTTGTCAGTATTATTTGGACATGGGGTCATTATTTAGTTATTATATGGCTGTATTTTATGTGTGACCCATTTTCTATACCTTGTCACTTACTAATGGGTTATTCAAGGTGTACTGAAAGGGACGGATCCAGTGCTATATCCCAATACTGGTGCCCTATAGTGCAATAATAATAGCGTACAAGGATAGCAAAGCATGGATGGGCTACACAGTGGTACGGCACACAAATCCTAGGGGATCCCAGAGCATGGATTTCAGTTTGGTGATGTGGTCCCTGCAGAGGTATAACTTGAAGCTCCGGGGCCCCAATGCAAAACCTGTAACAGGGCCGCAACTATAGTGCTTTATTCATACTATTAGGCTTACTACCAGCAGCTATACAGGAAACAGGGTATATGGAGAAGAGAGGCCTTATGGGCCCCCTAGGGGGCCTGGGCCTGGGTGCAGCCGCATCCCCTGCATCCCCTATAGTTACTCCACTGGGTCCCTGTAAGAGATCGAGGGGAAAACCCAATTACAAAGTTGAAGAGTAGCATGTGAGAAGTCGAAACCCGCTGCTGTTGTAAAACAATGCTATAGACTCTCCGCCAGAGAAAAACATCACAAGGTGTAAGGTCCGGGGAATGTGGAGACAAGGAAGAAGTTCAGTATTGTCACCACATACACGGCCAATCCATCAGTCTGGTAGTCGCCTACTGATCTCACTTCTTAATTCATTGTGAAAATGGCGGTTTGCCCCTTTCTCTTGTGAGATGAAATTGGGGATTCCCTGTTCTCGCTGCAGCAGAAGCCATATCTGTAGCGTCCAGGTACGTCCCGGGATTGCTTCCTCATAGAATTAGAAGGGGTCGCACACTTCCCTACAGGTTATAGCGCAAAACCCATTCACACTGGGGGAGTTGCGCACACGCTCCACGTAGACAGGTGGGTTTTCCCCCAGATTCTGACATTATGTTTGGTGACTGTGCCAGGAAGATGGAAGGTGGCTCCATCACTGAACACTAAAGACTCCATGAAACCATCGCTTTCCATTACAGTTTGCGAACGCTCATAGAAAGCATGTCGCCGCGCTCTGTTGTCCGCTTTCAGGTCCGGTAACATCTGCGATCTGTAGGAATACCATCACAAACACTTGCGCAGAATCTTCCACAAAGTCGGCTGTGGAACGTCCAATTCTCTGCTTGCTCTGACTTTGGATTTCTGAGGTCTTCGTGTGAAGCTTGCACGGATGCGCTCTGCTGTTTCCACGCTTACTGCTGGACGGATGGATGATTTTCGCTTACAGCTGCAAACTTTTTCCTTAAAATCGGAGCATCACTTAGGAATTGTGCGCCCGGCGGGTGAATCTATACTATACATTGTTCAAAAAATGAGGTTGCGCACTAAGGCCTCATGTCCACGGGGAAAATCAGGCCCGCTACGGATTCTCCATGGAGAATCTGCAGCGGGTCCCTCCTGCCCCGCGGACATGAGCGCTGAAAATGAGAATAAATAAGAATAAACTTACCTCTCGCCCGCTCCGGATCTTCTTTTCGCCGCGGCGTCATCTTCTCTGCGTCGCGGCCGGATCTTCTTTCTTCGGCCCGGCGGATGTGCAGGGCACGTCGGTGACGTGCCCCGCGCATGCACTGGCCCGAAGAAAAAAGATCCGGCCGCGACGGAGAGAAGATGGCGCCGCGGTGAAAGAAAGAACCGGAGCGGGTGAGTAAAATCCGATTTTTGTCTCCCGTGGATCCGGACGGCTTCCATAGGCTTCAACAGAAGCCTGTGGGAGCCGTCCCCACGGGAGACCCGCACTAAAATGGAGCATGGTCCAGATTTTTTCATGCTCCATTTTTAAAAAAATCCCTTTTATTGACCATCCGCGGGTATTTATCTACCCACGGGTGGTCAATGCATCCCTATGGGATGCGGATCCGCGGGCAGGAGAAGAGTTAAAATCCGCTGCGGATTTTAATTCTTCTTTTGCCCGTGGACATGAGGCCTAATAACAGACTGGTAGACATGAAAATGAAGAGCACAAAACGCCCTCCTGTCTTTGTTGACAGCCATTGTGTCTCTTATTCGCCTAGCGACGATTACGGCAAAATACATTTTTTGGACCTCATTTAGCAACGCTTTTTAAAAAGTATGACTGTCCTTGTTACCCATAGCAACCAATCACAGTGCAGCTTTCATTTGACCTCAGCAACTTGAGAAATAAAAGCTGGGCTGTGATTGGTTGCTTTGGGCAATGAAACTTTTTGAGTTTCTGTTCTCATTGATATCAAATTTGTGCCATTAAATGGGAGTATAAGGGTTTCAGATGGGAACAATCATTTTTATTAACCCTGTATAACTAATTGGCTTTTAGTTTATCGTGTCGTCACTATATTTTTATGTTTTTTTTTTAAATGTTGTGCTTTCCATACCGCTGTAGTATAACTGGAGTCTAGGATGGACTATGAGTGCCTTCACTTGACTACAGTATGCCTTGGTTGTGTATTAGAAGGGGTGAGAGCTGCGTGCCGAGAGAAAATTGCATGATGTGAACTGGCGTTCAGCCCTGACATGAGCAATTCACAAAGTCATCATTTATGTACTCTGTGGGCAATTTACATTCAGTAGCAATGAGCAGATTCAGCAGTGACAAATGATCGGGCTGTACTTTCTAACAGCGCTTAGGTTTGCCCGAACCTTCGTTTAATGAAACTTTGTGTTCTCCAGTAATGGGTAAAAATACATAGAAGCTTTATAATTGCACATTAATGTGTCACCTTGCTGTCAGCGCTTCCAAGGGAAACTGCCGTCTAAACAATATCCATAGCTGATTCGACTCGGCTGAATTGGCCCTCCGCTGTTAAGAGACCTGCCTGTTCTAGGTTGGAAAGAGCGCGTTAATGATACATTAAAGTTCACAAGAGTTTAGACAGGATAGAAAGATTTCCAGGTAAAAGCTCTAATTGACTCGTGCCCCCGGGCAGTAAAATGCCCACAGCTGTTGCTTTACGGAAAAAGCTTCACATGTGACAAGCGGCTTAGTTGTGTGGGCTACGAATGGTTTCATCCCAATAGGGTCTGCCTATAGAAAGATGATGATAAAGGATTAAATCCACGGGTTATTGACCTGCCACAGTCTCATAAATGCCCTGAATGGTTACATTGGAATAAATGCAGGCTAGTGATAAGTGAAAGGTTACTGTTATGGTGGCCAAGTGCTTGTATCTGGCGGATGAACAAAGAATGGCGCAGATTTATTATTGCATCAACGTTTTGGCACAAATCATTGTATCAGTGTTCTGAAGCACTTTGTGCTGCTTTATGATTGGTCACATAAGTATGTTTTGACCAATCGGAGCAGTGTGTAATGTTTTAAATTGGGCACTAACTCTTCACATAACTGATGTTCATATAACAGCCTATGTGAGTATCAAAATTTTGTGATATATAGTATGTGCATTAACAATTTTTTAGTTTTATCACAGAAAATCAAGTTTGAAGTGGCTGCCAATAGAGGTCTTCCTTCCAGCAGTTTTAAAATCCACTACCTGTCATTAGACATTTAGCTTCTCTAGTAACAAAAACATGGGGACAGTGCTAATTACTACATATAATAGAGGAGCTGGTGTTCAGAATCTGCCTTGCAGGTGATTTAAGCAAGGCAGCATGGGAAATCCCAGCCAGTGTAGTACTGGCAGAAGGATTGCTTAAGACGCCTCACAACTGTAAGTGGTTTGCCAACAACAGGGTAGCAGAAAAATAGGAAAATCTATGTGGAAAAATGAATTGATTGAGCTCAAACTGGGATAAAACAGCAGCAAAGCAACGGTTAATGAAGACCTGAAATTGTTATTGGAGACTCAGGTATGCTTTAAGCCTAGTCCATACTTGGAAAAATCTTTCTGGAAACAATGCAAAGAAACTACAAATATGTTTCTTTTTTCTTTGGATGTTTCTAAATGGTTTGGAAAATGTTTTAAGCTTTTTACAAACAACTTCCAAACTCTTTGGAAACATTTTACAAACACATTTTCATATTTTTGGAGTAAGAAAACAATAGGGCAAATTTACTTTTGGAAATTCGACAGTTTTCCTGGAGCAAATTGCATTTAAAAAACTATCTTACATGGCTTGTGACACATTTATCGTGTTTTTAGACACATTTGGATACTGTTTAAGACTTATTCAGCAAAGAGGCGTGGCTTTCTGAAAAGAAGGCAATGTGAAATTGTGCACTAAAGATGGCTCCAAATTTTGGCAGAATTGTTATTGTATAATAAACCAATTAATATGAGGTATAAAGTGGTATTAGTGTATCTTGACTCCACTAGGAAGTCGTGGTGGAGTCAAGATTGACAGGGTGGTGACGCCCCCAGCACCTGATTGGCTGCAGAGCTGGATGGGCTGCAGGTCCTTGCAGCCCAGTAAACTCATGCAGCAGCTAACATCCATGGAGCCCTTCACCTCCGTTCCTCCCCGGCGCAGTTTTATGATTTCTGTCAAGGATGGAGGGTTTAGGGTGAAGGGTATGTGTCACAGTTAGCCTTACAGTTTGTAATGTTACACTTACCCCTCACCCTAACCGTCCCTCCATGACACAAATAGCTGCACGGCTATTTTCCCATGCGTGACCGCTGACAAGATTCCCCCCCACCCCTACCGCACCATGTGCTCCCCCTGCCGCTCCCCCTGCATCTGAAGCAGGCGGGAGTGCATTGAGTGCCGTCCCCAATGCTGTCACTCACCTGGCACTGTGGTATCGCGCTGCCACTCCCAGCCCCATTGCCAGAAAAGTCGGGAGCACTGTAAGTCGCATCGGGGGTCTTGTCGCCGGGTGCCACTCCAGCACCACCGGCAAAGTTGCCTCCTCCTTGCGCTCCCACTAAGGAGCAAGCAAGCGGGAGCACTGGCACTGCTGTCCCCGCAGAAGTCCCACACTGTAGGCTCCCGTGTTGGCTCCCCCTGCGGCCAAAGCAGGCCGGAGCACTGTCACTGATGTCCCCGGGTGTCAGTCCTCCAGCAGCATGTCTCCCGCTTCAGCTTCCCCCCCACGCTGTAAGTGGCATCCCCAGCTCCTAGGTCCTTCCAGGATCTTTACTTCTTTACCCTATCGGGAGCTGGGGGTGTGACGGGGGCGTTCGTCCTGTCAAAGATATACCAGATTAATTATTCATCAGAGTCAGGGCTATTCACATGGCTGTATGGTGTATTTTGGTTCATGAATACGCATATGCATATTTCTGCCCATCTATGTTTTTGTTTGCTCATAAAAAAAACTGCATAAAATCGCAATGATTTCTTGCATTAATATGCTGTGGTTTCCTGCATATTTTCGCATGTCCATTCACTTGTATGGGCTGTTTTGGTGCGTAAAAAGCATCAAGCTGGGTCATGCGGAGTCTTTTTCTCAGGCAACTGAAAGTTTCATGAGAAAAACGCAGATGTAAATGAGCCCATCGAAATCAATGGGTTTTATTCACTATGTATTACGCACATTGAAAATACACACGTAATATGCTGCATATATATATATATATATATCCGTGTGAATGAGCCCTCACTGTGATAAATCTAGCATATTTAAAGACTGTCTAGTCTCAGGGTTGGTTTACATGGGACAACCATTGTTCAAATAGTTGCTATAAACAGTCAATACAGCGTGATATTAGTGTGCAAACAACTGTTGTTTGTGTGCTTTTTCCCAGAGCCATTGCTAATCATGTTTGCTGACACGAAGGCTTCTGTCACACAAGCGTTTTATTGTGGCTATTTTGCCGAGATAAAACGGCGGCCGAAAATTGCGACCATTAAAAAAGCATTGGAGTCCAATGCATCCGTTCAGATGAGCAATTTTCCGATGTGTAAAATCAGCCAGTCGGAAAAGATAGCGCATCCTATCTTTTGCGGGAATTTGCCGGGCGTTCCCATAGACTTCTATGGGAGCCTATTAGAGCCGTCAGAAATGGGAAGGGGGAGGGAGTTTAGCAGCGGTTCTCGTTGCTAAAGTCCCTACCCCTCCCCTTTGCCAGGAGCTCCTATAGGCTGGGGAGGGAGGGGGAGGAACTTTTGCAAGGCTAGCTCTGCTAAGCTCCAGCCCCGTCCCTTTGCCAGCAGCCAGCAAGTGGCAGAGAGGGGGAAGGAGTTTAACAGAGTAAACTCTCTCCTCCCGGCTGACGGTATATACGCTGCAGCCCAGCTGTCTGAATGGGTGAGAAAATGGGAAATGCAGCCGTGACTTGGTTGTGGCTGCCTCTCATTCATAAGATTTTCGCCCGTGATGCGGGCGGCCGAAAATAGCAGCTCCCATGTGAAAGAAGCCTAAAGTACCCATCATCCTTGAAACATAACAATTGCCTGTTTACACCGGCTGATAGTTAATCAACCAGTGACTACTTTTAGGTGAGCTGAAACAAAGTGACTAGTGAACGAACTATCGCTCATCACCCTGTTGGTGGCTGTGTTTATACAGGACATCTTTCTCATACAATCGCTCAGTTAAACGATTATTTGGATCATAGCTGTCCTGTGTAAAACCACCCTATTAAAGTTTGCACTATCGAACTATTGCTTTCCCATAAGCTCTAGGGCTCAGGTCAGGGTTTCCGTCTCTTTTCTAAAATAGAAAAAAAATGGATCCATTTCTTTCCCCTTGGATTTCATTGGGGTTTTGAAAAAATGGAAAGCAAACGGAAAGGCTTCATTTTTCTTCTATTCCGTCAGACTGCAGACTGGGCTATTTCCACTTCCAAAAGATTGGAAATCTGACGGAATGGAAGCAGACTGAAGCCTTTCCACTTGCTTTCCATTTTTTTGAAACCCAATCAAAATCAATGGGGTAAAAGGCTGATACGTTTTTTTTTTTGTTTTTAGTTTGTTTTCAGTTTCTCTCTTCCACAAATGGAACATAGAGACGACAACCCTGAACTGACCCTAAGGTGTGCAGGTGGGAAAGCAGCTTAAGGAAAGTCTCGCACTACCGGATTTGAATTGCTCAGACAACCTGCGGTAAATCGCAGCGATTGAAAGGCATGTAGTTTTGACTTTTCCTTCACACCCGCGGCTGCAAATTGCGTATTCTGTGAGTGGAATAAAAATCACAGCATGCTCTGTTTCACCACGGATTCCATGTGAATGGTCTCAATTGATGTCAAGCAATGGTGCGGGAAATACAAACAAACCAAAAAAAGCAAGCTGAAAGACAACTATGAGCCTTATCAGGACCGCACGCTGAGTTCTTAACAGGATACCGCTGATACTATTGTATACCAGCTGAGCGCTCCGTGAACACAGCAGGAGTGTACAGAAGACAAGGCTCCAGCTGTGTTCTGCATACCCCACACCGATCACGCAGCTGTATACCAGCTGAGCGCTCTGTAAACACAGCTGCAGTATACAGAAGGCAGCACTCCAGTTTTGTTCTGCATACCCTGCTCGGAGCGCTCAGTGGGATACCAGCTGAGCGCTCCGTAAACACAGCAGGAAAATGCAGAAGACAGCGCTCCAGCTGTGTTCTGCATACCGCACTAGTATACAGCTGAGCGCTACGAGAACACAGCAGCTGTATACAGAAGACAGCGCTCCCGTTGTCTTCTGTATACAGCAGGAGCCTTCATTTACACACTAATAAGCTCTTAAGTAGCTAATTAGCTACTTAAGAGCTTATGCAATGTGAACGCTCAAAGCTGTCACTCAACTGCCAGTTGAGCGAATTTTGAGCAATCATTTTGCCATCTAAATGCACAAAACGATTATCGCTCAAAAGATTACCTTTGAGCGAATTGTGAGCAATTATCATTGTGTCTAAACAGGCTTTTAATCTGCCCCAATGTTTCTTGTTTCCTACTTCAAACAAATAACAAGAAGCAAAGTCTGCATGTCTGGACAGATTTGTAGACAGCTTGTGACATATACATACAGGCTTGATCAGTTGCGTTGTGTCAACATCTAATTCACATATCTTTAGCTATCCACTTTCAGTATGTGGATGTGGGGGAGTATGCTTGAACTGATTGAGCTTTGGGACATTATAGACTTAGCGTGCAAAACTAGAAATAAAAAGCACAATGCTTTGAATGAAATCTGCCATATTTTCTATCAGCCACGATGAGGTGGATGATAAATTAAAGGCACTTTGTTACCAACTTTGCATTTGTAACCACTTTTCATTGTGTAATCCAATGAAAAGTGGATTTTCTCCAAAGAAAGGGGGTGTTTTTGATAAGAACAGGGCAGGTCTGGACTCCAAACTTGCTACAAACACGCTTGGCAAACACGGTTTCTCTCAGACAAGTTTCCAGTGTTTGTAAACTGGTCATAAACAATTCTCAAACTGTTTCCAGAAACATGCTTCCAAGTACGGACTAGGCTTTATACACACCGCTTTTTACAGTGCTAAACGCTGTCAGAGGCTCCCATTGTTTTCAATGGAGCCTCTCACACAGCCGCAGACAATGCTCTGTGAGCTTAAAGGGGTTGTCCCGCGATAGCAAGTGGGGTTATACACTTCTGTATGGCCATATTAATGCACTTTGTAATATACATCTTGCATTAATTATGAGCCATACAGAAGTTATTCACTTACCTGTTCCGTTGCTAGCATCCCCGTCGCCATGGTGCCGTCTAATTTCAGCGTCTAATCGCCCGATTAGAAGCGCTTGCGCAGTCCGGTCTTCTCCCTGGTGAATGGGGCCGCTCGTGCCGGAGATCTGGTCCTCGTAGCTCCGCCCCGTCACGCGTGCCGATTCCAGCCAATCAGGAGGCTGGAATCGGCAATGGACCGCACAGAGCCCACGGTGCACCATGGGAGAAGACCCGCGGTGCATCGTGGGTGAAGATCCCGGCGGCCATCTTGGTAAGGTAAGTAAGAAGTCGCCGCAGCGCAGGGATTCGGGTAAGTACTAAACCTTTTTTTTTTTAACCCATCCCTTGGGTTTGTCTCGCGCCGAACAGGGGGCCTATTGAATAAAAAAAAAAACGTTTCGGCGCGGGACAACCCCTTTAAGGCCGGCAGCACACAGGCATATTTGCATTGTGGAATACGGAGGGGCTTCCGCCTCTGGATTCAGCAGCAAATACTGCCTATAACGTGCTATTAAAAAGGCTTTTTCCTGCACACGAGTGAAAATCACTAGGCGATGACGTGGGAAAAGAAGGGATTTAAAAAAAATCTGTGCTGTGCATGTCCAACATCTCGCCGTGCGGACCATCCGCAGTACAAAAAAGGACAAGAAATGACAAGTATGCGCAGAAGCCGGCTGGGCACAGGGTCAGATTCTGCTGCGGGCTCTGGCAAGTGGAACCCAACCCGGCCGTGTGCAGCCAGCCTAACACACCAGCATTGACGGAAATCTCTCAACTAGTTTGCCACAATGTATCAGTCTGGAGAACAGGATAGAAGAATGAAAAAAAAAATGATTACAAAAATGTACATATAGTTAGCTGAAGAATCTTGTCTAGAAAATGATTCCCTATAGCGTTGTGTTCTTGACTTCAGTTTTGTCATTGTGGATGCGTTTTGCGCATTTAATAGCCGACTTGTCCTTACAGTAATACAGCTTATGAATGTTAAAAGGCTTGTTTTTTTTCCCCGCTGCACACGGCTGTGTTGGTCTATTTGTCTGCTGGCCAGTAGCCAACCTGCTAAGTCCATGTGACAGCAAGCCAATTAAAATAAGTGGATAATGTTGCCTCTGTTGTAAGGCTCACAACCGCTGATCTTGAATATTATCCCGTGTATATTTTTACAACATGAGCTCTCACTGCGGTGAATATGATATTTCAATCTATGGAGTTTTTAATACTCATTATCTCTACAAAGCTTAAAACCTAAAAGTTAGCCTGATCAGGAAAACCAATGCTGTAGATGTATTGATGTCAGGCAGGCGGATGTGAACCCATCTTACCACACACCGGTTTGGCTTTGGGCTATCTCGGTTTTCACCCTTAACCTCTTCAAGTGGGATACTGTCTTTACTGTGGGGTCCCTAAAATATTACTCATAAAGACAGTCCCTGTAACATTTTACCAGTGCTGGATAGGAGCTGCGGGTGTAGTAGCCATACGGGATCGGAGAGTAGTCAGGAGGAAGCTAGAGGTCATTATCGGGTAGTCACGTTTGCAGTACAGATGGATGAGACAGGAAGCGTAGTCAGATGGAAGCCAGGAGTCGTTATCGGGTATCCACATTTGCAATAGAGGAGGAGGGTTAGGAGGTGGTGCTTGATCAGAGCAAGAGCACAATAATCTAGCTCTGATGGAGTGGCAAGGCCAGGAAGTTCAATCGAGACAGAGGCAGGGTCAGGGCCAGGAGGCAGCAATGGGGTTAACAGGAACATAGAAACAAGGCTAGTGTTTGCAGAGAAATTTGACCAAAGGCTTGGATGGCTCAACAGGCAGAGTTGCCAGTCTGGGAACAGGAGGTCCTGGGTTTGAGTCCTGATAGCCCCAATTGTCTGGTTGCTGACACTGCATGGCGCAGAGGTGCGGTAGCTGATGGACAGGCAATGGTCAGTGCTGGCAGCAGAGATGCAGAAACAAAGTTCAGGCAGATAATTGGAGCAGAGGCATAACTTGAAGCTTCTGACCCTAATTCAAAACCTGTAACATGGCCCCCAACTTTATTGCTTGTACTGGACATCCTCTGCATCCTCTATAGTTATGGTTGGAGCAAGCAATAGTGTAGTCCAAATGTAAGAATGGAGCCCAGGTTCAAGTCTGTGCAGTAATGAGCTCTGTTATGGTTCCTATAGTTATGGAATCTGCATGGTATAAAGTTGACCCCTATTGGCCATGCTATATACTGAAGTTTGTATATTTTTCTATGGAGTGTATTATATGACATCCTATTGGCTGCAGACGTCAGGTACAAGATCTGGAGGACTTGAGATCATAAAGAGATGCAAGCTGGAGAGCAATTCCAGTGGTAATGAGTTTAAGAGAGAATGGGAAGTAGGCTTGAGGAGCTGCGGTGGACGTTTCCTGGAGAATCTGTGCCTTTTAGAGAGGGAATAGTTATACAAGTTGTTGCTCCATAATGAGAGAACAAAGCTGCAGGGGCTACAGCTAAAGAGACTGCTATGTGAATCGGGATACCAAAGTGGTGTTACCTGCGTTACGGTACTGAAAGTGCTGGAAATATGTAAGTGAGGTTAGCCCTCAGGAAAAGGCCTATATGGCTAGTGACTTTAAACACAGGCCTGCCAGTTACTTGAGCTGACAACAGAAGAACATGTTTTCATCCACCAGTTGTGGACAAGTTATTGGACAACACTTGTAAGAGACTGCCATTGCTGGGTTGAAATATTTGGTGGTGCTATCATGTGTTCTACAGTTGACATGTGTTGCAGATTTCTGTGGTTTATAATAATAATCTTTATTTGTATAGCACCAACTTATTCTGCAGCGCTTATATGGTAACAATCCATTTATGACAGATTGTTATCATACCCACTCATGTTAGAGTTAGGGATATTCTTAGTTACTGTCAGTTATTTTTTCTAATGTTTCTGAATAACCGCATATAGCTTATCTATTGACAGAAGCTTCTATTGTCAACTTAATCTCCATTTTTATATCTTAAAATAAAAAAAAATGTATTTTTGTAAGCCTGGTGTCCACATCGCACGCTGATTCCTGTGTCGGCTGCCGTGAAACAATAATCAGAGCTGAGGTCATGAAGCACATAAGTCAAAATAGTCCAGAGTCAGATGGGAGTCAAAACCGGAATACACACGGACAGGAGCTTTGTCATAATGGCTATAGGTGACTGATTGCTTAGGTACCTCCTGTAGGGAGATGATGCCTAATGTAGCTGGTTGTTGGTGGAGGACCTGATGGGCACATGTTCCTTTACGAGGAGGGATGGGAGCATGCACATGCCCTAAGAGCTGAGACTGGAAAGGAAGTGGGAGGCATGCAGCATGGAGTGAACTGAGCATTGCTTGCAGGCTGTGGGGGTTGGCAGCACATGACTATAGTCCAGTAACGACCAAGCTGTGGCGGCAGCATGTCATGATGGTTTGCCTCAGGTTGCTTTCACATCTGCGACGGGGGTTCCAGGAAAGGGGAAACCCCTGGCTGAATGGATCTGTCTTAGGATGGAACAGAACAGCGCCGAACGAACCCCACTGACTATATTGGTGTCTGTATGGTTTCCTTTCAGCTGCCAGGCATTTTACCAAAAGAAAAAGCACTGCATGTATCGCTATTTCTTCTCGTATTTTGGGCTGAATCGATAAGAGAACCTCCGAATCAAGGTTTCAACGCGTATGCGGACTTGCCTTAAATGCTTCACCGTCAGGTTTAGATTTTAATATTTTTTTTCTTCTTCATTCCTGCTTTCCTTTAAACCTTTGACTGCCAAGGACACGTGATATGTCATACCTTACAAAACTTACCGATGTAAGTATATAGGGGCTAGAGCTTAGATCTTCATATCACCTTAAAATCTAGGTGCAATATTCAGAGTACCTGCCCACATGTAATCTCCTAAATGCAATCTGTCACCTCCACACATCTGTGTTCTAATATCTTGATACCCCACACATGTAATCTCCTATATACAACCTGTCTTCTGCATACGTCTTTGACCTGATATCCCGATAACTCCCACATGTAATCTACTGTACACAGCCTGTCCCCTCCATACATCTCTGACCTAATATCCCAATACCTCCCACATGTAATCTACTGTACACAGCCTGTCCCCTCCATACATCTCTGTATTAATATCCTGATAACTCCCCACATGTAATCTCCTATATACAATCTATCCCCTCCATACATCTCTGTACTAATTTCCTGATAACTCCCCACATGTAATCTCCTATATACAACCTGTCCCCTCCATACATCTCTCATCTAATATCCTGATACTTCTTCAATGTAATATCCTATATACAACCTGTCCCCTCCACACAGCTGACTTATTATACTGATACATCCCACATGTAATCTCCTATATACAACCTCTCCCCTCCATACATCTCTGTACTAATATCCTGATACCTTCCCACATGTAATCTCCTATATACAACCTATCACCTCCATACACCTCTGTCCTAATATCCTAATACTTCCCCAATTAAATCTCCTATATACAATCTATCCCCTCCATACATCTCTGATTTAATATCCTGATACCTCCCACATGTAATCTCCTATATACAACCTGTTCCCTCCATACATCTCTCACCTAATATCCTGATACTTCCTCAATGTAATCTCCTATATACAACCTATCCCCCCATACATCCCTGTCCTAATATCCTGTTACCTCTCTACATGTAATCTCCTATATACAACCTGTCCCCTCTATACATCTCTGTCCTGATATCCTGATACCCTCCTACCGTGTTTCCCCAGAAATAAGACACTGTCTTATATTAATTTGTGCCCCAAAAGAGGCACAGTGTCTTATTTTCAGGGGGGGCTTATACTTACCTGGTCCGCAGCATCTCGATGCCTCCAGATGGTCTTCGGCGGCGCTGCAGCAAACTGTGTCCTCCCCGTCTGACAGCTGAGCTTCTTCCTGGTGATGTGGCTTGGAATACCCTGCCTCCAGCAAAGCGAGTACTGTGATTGCTTAATTGAGCCCCAGCCAGCCAATCACAGCCGGCGCTCCATGAGCCAATAACAGCCACTCAGTGAATGACATCAGAATGTTATATTTGTTGCCTTTTTTTGCCTTATTTATGGGTTATCCTGCACTCTTTTGTTATGTAGGAGACATGTATATTACCTTGCCTTAGCGCTGTCCTGACACTTTATTCCTTTTTTTCTTACAGGATTGGGCTTGGGGGTTTACCAGAGGTGGTTTCACTGCTTGGACCACGGAAGTCTCCTGGGCATTCTGCAGGAACTTGAAGGGTCACTGGAACCAAGATGGATGTAATCTCCTCTAATTGGCTAGGTTCCTAGTGTAGGCGCTGGTAGTGGGCCAGCTCACAGGGCTGTAGCATAGTGAACAGCAGTTTTCTCAACACATGACCATCGGGCTTGTCATACTTGTAAACGTTGATTAAAAGTAAACTCACGAAGCAAATAGAGTATTCCTCGATTGACGGAAAGTCCAAATAGTTAGGCTCAACTCGCATCCTTCAGTCCCAATTCAGGTACAAAATGTTTTTAAAGTACTCCTCAGGCCATTAATAAAAAGTCTCTGCTCAAGTACTAAACACCTTTTGTAGAATTTTAACTTGTTTACTTGTGTGGTTACATGGAGGATGGTACAGGCTATACTTGTGAGTCTGCGGGCAGCAATGGTTGTGAAAGAAACTTCTCCCTTCTCTGTTGTTTGCATAGTTGCGCCTTGAGATCCAACACAGGCTCACCTGGTTACAAAAATGAAACACTGCTCGGTGGTCAACAGGACTGATATAGCTACCTGCTGCCCTGTCCTTCTTCACCATTCTGTTCTTCTTTGGTCTTTCTCTTTCTCACTCTTGGAAGTTCTGTTTCATTCTCTGTTTTTTAGCAAGCTGCACATTATCCTAGTTCTCGTGGGATGGATAGTCAATAACATAGAGTCAAGATATGAGGTGGACACTGAATGTACAAAAAAAGATTTCTTTATTACAACCTATAACAGGAAGAAAATAAATTTGTGAACAATCGTCCATGGGTCTTGTTCACAACAGACGCATAGATAAGGGTTGAACATGCAAGTTGCAACAAAGTTCTGGCTTGTCTCAAATTTAGTAATGGTTCTCTCAGTACATGCCCAAGCCAATGGATATATTAATGTGTGGCTGTATCAAGTGGGTGTCTCTATCACTGTTCCTGTATAGCAGGCCACTGCTCACTGTGGTACACAAAATAATCATTTGCACACTCTTGGTTTTTCTGAGGTCCTTCCTCACTTACGACTTTGGGCATCTCCGGTATTGTGTTAGCAGTAACTAGTCTCCCCGTGTCCAGAGGTAGCTACAAATCCATCAAGCTGTGGAATGATGCATTGCTCTACTGTGTCTCTCTCCATTGTGGTTCTAGCAGCAATGACTTTATAGTAGTCTCTGTAATTCTGCAGCACATCTTCCTGCATCGTTGTACCTCTAGGAGTTTCCTCTGAACACAGCATTTGCCCAGACAGTGGATGGCCGCATTCCAAGTCTCTCAGTTGCCTATAAACTAGGCAGCTATCTCCAGTTCACACATGTTCCCTCCACAGCACACTTCACCACTGATCTCAGGATAATTCCCTTTCTTGGTCAGCGACACCTGACCTGCTCTGCCAATTAGCAAATGAATCATTGAAAACAACAAATCTTCTGCCATTTCCCATACTGAGCACTATATGGCACCAAAGCATCACATAAATCAGGTATTTGTGAAATTACTTAATTCAGCTTCATTACTGCATGAATAAATTTCCTATGGGATTAATAAAAAGAGGACAACCACAGAATGCTCATAACAGTCTGCTGCCTCTCTACAAAGTCATGCATGGGAGCGTCTTCTTTGAATTACTCTCCATGTCTCATAGCTTCTCACTACAACTCCATATCCTGCCCCCTTGGACCCAGGATTTTTTTCTATCCTTCTCTGGCTCTTCTCACATGCACATGTCACTCCACATACGTTGCTGCATGCCAAGACATAACGGGGCACATTCAATATTTCTTCAAAGAAACATACCAGTAATATATAACAATCATCAAGCAGCCCTTACAACTGCCCATCTATTGGGCCCACCTATGGTCATTCTTCAATGTTTTTGGTTATGACAGAAGCTTAAATGTTCCTAAAATTAAGGAATGGAGATGTGTCTGAATTCTCTGGGGTCAACAAGGTCTTTGGGGTGACACAACCTGAATATCAAATATGTTTTTGTTGTGTTTGGTGAACTTTGAATCCCTCATTGTCAGTCGAATTAGAAGGTGGATAGAATCAGACTAATATCACGTTCATACTCCTTGGCATCTCGGATGATGGTGTTGTGACGCAGATTCAGCTCATATTACAAAGCCCTGCACTCTCTATCTTGCGCACCAGAAATTGTCCTTTTATATAACAGCCTCAGCCAATCAACAAGTGCCTCTTGAGCATGCTCAGTCCTGCTGCACCAAATTTTGGCACACACAGTTTTGGCACATTCACAGTCTTCTGCCAAAGTGTCATTTTAACCCTCTAGAAAGTCCTTTACACTTATGTTTAAAATTAACCATAGTAAGAAATAGAACGTCTTGTAGATATCTATGGATGGACTCGGTGACTGAGCTATGGAAGCGATAGAAAGTTGAACTTTCTAAATCTATTTTTAGGATTCTTTTCTACTTTCAACAAAAGAAAACACACGCTGTGCTCCAGAGCTGGAAATATTTTAATAAAGCGCCAAGAAGCCTTTCACAACTTACTGATCCTTTATTTCCTGATGAAAAAGAAAAACCCCAGGAAACAAGACATAAACAAAAAAACAAAGCACGACTTATTACATGCGTAATGTTTCCCTCATTATGTTCTCGTATGTCTTCAGGAACCGGTGGGACTGCAGTAGATTTCATCTTTCTCATTTTCCGTGACAAACTCTATTATGAACCAATTTAAAGGGCAACTCCAGTCACAGCAGATATTGACATCAATGGTTACAGTAATTATTGCTCATTTATATGGTATGGATGAGAATACATACTCTGAATGTATCCTTATAATACATATTACATAGGTATAATTTGTAGAGAAAATTTGGTGTATCTGTATACAGGTGTATAGAATCATGGTATTATACTGCCATTTTCCCAAATAAGTAGTTTTGTAGTATTGCGTGTTATGAGTGGAGGTGAAGCGATGCAAAATTTAGGATACCCTGCAGTAGATGGAGCAACCAAAATGTACAATATTTATTGATAAACACAGAGATAGAAATAATAATAGTTTTGTAATAATGGTTACATAATTGCACCGTTTTACTTAGAATCATCTGCCATTAATTACTGCTAACTAGATCATAAGGATAATAATACTTTATGCACCATAGGAAATAATTCCAGAAGAACAATATCAATAACACTCAGCTATTATCAGCATCGTTTCACACAATGTCCACCTATGAAATGTATGGCACAGCAACACAGCTTCCCCTTATTGGTCAACAATCGAAAATACAGTCTCTTAGAAAAGCTGGTTCCCATATTCACATATAATGTCCTTTTAAATAACACAGTCCATAACCAAGGTTCAAGCATCAGAAACTTGGATGATGTTAGTGTCCACAATATGAGCCATATTTATTATAGCAGGCCTGCTAAGCCTTGCCTAGCTGTGCACACGTATTGTCAGATTGAGGCTAGCCTTACTTACAATTTGTCATATAGAAGTACTCACTTTGACTGACCCTGGCTAGTCCAGGGACAGGAGCACTCTTCTAACCAGATTTCTGTAAATCCTTGTCACTGTCCAGGTGTCCAGCTGGTCTGGAGACACAACCCTCACTCTCTCTCTCGGCTCCAGAAACCAGGCAATCTCCAGTCACTGTCCTTTCTCAGCAGCTCCGGCACCTTCTCCTCACAGGTAGTAGCTTCACAGCTGTGACAGGCGCAGCTTCAGCAGCACCTCCAGCTCACACTGCTCAGCACTGTCTCTTCTCTGTAGCTCAGCACAAAAAGGTCCCTTTTATGAGCAAAGTTCCAGTGTTTGTGCCAACATTTAGAGCAAATTTTGGTGCACAGAGCAATTTTGGTGCAATTTTTTGGCACGCCACAGTCCATCTCCATGTCATAAATAAAAATAAATCTTGGTATTTGTATAGCGCCAACTTATTCTGCAGCGCTTTCAGGTATTTATTACTTATTACCCCCCACTAAGCTGGGTTCTCATTTTACTGACCTCGGAAGGATGAGTCAACCTTGAGCCGGCTACCTGAATCAAGCGGGGATTGAACCTGCAACCTTCAGTTTGTAGGCGAGAGCTTACACTCTGCACCACATGAGGCTCATATGTCATTATTTTAACCCTTAAGGGTAGCACCTTACAAGTAAAAAGGGCATTTGGTTTCTGTAAAATGTAAAGGCCACTTTATTAGAGAACCCATCTAGTAACATGTTGGACCTCATTTGACCTTTTGAACTGTAGCAGTTCATTATAGTATAGATTCCTCTAGGTCTAGAAATCATTTTGCAGGAATATTGGCCCATGCAGATGTAAGGGACTTACCTGAAAGGGTTAATATTGCCATGGAGACGAACTGGAGAGGGCTGTCTAGCACCATTGAGGAAATTGAGAGAGCAGGGAAGTGTATTGCTCCTAACTAGAGATGAGCGAGCATACTCGTCCGAGCTTGATGCTCGTTCGAGTATTAGGGTGCTCGAGATGCTCGTTACTAGAGGCGAGCACCACGAATTCAATGGGCTAACATCGTTCTTCTCTGCCACAGCTGTTACAGCTGTGGCAGAGGAGAACAATCTTTATGCTGACAGTGGGGGGGGGGGCACTCTTGCCGCTATTGTGGCTTAATAGTGGGACCTGGGAACTTGAGATGCAGCCCAACATGTAGCTCCTCGCCTGCCCTATCCGTTGCTGTGTCGTTCCCATCACTTTCGTGAATTTCCCAGATTTTCACAAATGAAAACCTTAGCGAGCATCGGCGATATACAAAAATGCTCGTGTCGCCCATTGACTTCAATGGGGTTCGTTACTCGAAACGAACCCTCGAGCATCGCGGGAAGTTCGACTCGAGTAACGAGCACTCGAGCATTTTGGTGCTCGCTCATCTCTACTCCTAACCCTAGATAATGCTGTGGGATTACTGGGCTGGGTAGAAGCTGTGACCCTCACACAACAAGCTGTAAGTGAGGCCAGCAACTTAATAGACTGTGAAACTGTAAGTGTGCACATTGACTGGGACAGACACTACCCAAGGTAAATAGACTGTTGATAATTACTCATCTCTTGAACCCCAATTCGCAGATTAAGCTATTTTTGCAATGGGGAAAGTAACACGGATTCTATTCCCGACTCACCTTGGGTGAGTGTGTGAGCCTTAGATAGAAGAGACCTTGTGTGTTTATTTCTAGTCCTGTACTTCTGTGGGGCAGTATTATCAGTAGTAACGTGTTAATGACATTGCTAGGGAGTTATTACTATGTTATAGTTATTAGCATATTGTATCTGGAGAGTCGAAAAGAAAAGTTCAAGTACTTATTATTATTCGATTGTTTACTTTTATTTCTGCATTCTTAAATATTGTACACTTTGGTTACTCCACCTGTTGCATCGCATCCTGAATCCTTCACCTATGATACAGACATGAAGCCGCAAATGATATGGAGGTGCTGACATGTTCTGAACAGTTGGTAGGAAGGGGTCATCGATTTTGCTGCCGCCATATTCTGACCTCCCAACTAACATGGTGCAACAGAAATCTGGATTCATCGGCCCAGGTGATGTTTTTCCACTGCTCAGTGATCCAATTTTTGTGCTCTATTGCCCACTGGAGTTGAGTCTTTCTGTTTCACTTAGACACAATGGCTTTGGAACTGGTCACTTGCTCTTATGTATAGCTCATCCATGCTAAGGAATGAGTTGTGCGTTCGGACATGTTAGTCGGAGCACCAGTGTTGTATTAGGCTGGGTTCACACAAGACGGAATTGCCACGGAAATTCCGTGCTGAAATTCTGTGCAGGAAATCCCCCCTTGGCTCCTAATCCCGGCATGTCAGCCATGTGGATGAGATTATGAAAGAATCTCATCCACATGGGGCGGCCAGTCCGTCGCGGCAAAGCCAGGCGGAATCGGCGATTCGGCATGGAATTGACAGCCACAGCATGTCAATTTTTTTTTCCCCATTGCAACATCACTCCTCTCTATGGGGAGAGAAAGCCGCAATGGAATGCCGTGGATTTTGAAGCTGCGGCTCTCCCGTGGAAATCTTGCTGCTTTTTGGTGCGGCCAAGCCGCAAGATTTACGTGGGATTTCCGTCCCGCGGGAACCCAGCCTTAGACTGCAATTTGCTTGACTGTGCAGCGCCTCTAAATTATTCCTGCCATCCTTCTCTGACCACTATCGGTGATGAGTTGTTTTCATTCACGGGAAACCCTTTTCTGGATGTTCTTCCTTGATCATGCCATTCTTGGTATACGCTCCACATGGTTGGCAGTGAAATCCCAGTTAGTCTAGAACTAATGACCAGGCCTTGTTGGAAGTCTCTCAGATTGCTAGATTTTCCCATCTAATGTGGATTCACAATAAAACTGATCCACGGATGATTTTATGCGGCACTCCGGGGTCACAGGTCTTACTTGCATACAGGGAAGCTAAAATCGTGTAAATGCCAGTGTCTCTAATAAAGTGTCCATGCAGTATACGAGCCTCAAGGGCCCATTTTATTATAAGGGTTTCTATTTTATTCATGATAATTAGTTTTTTTTTTACAGTCTTCATTTTAATGAAGTCACATCAACTGTTTAACGGCAAATACGAGGCTAGATTTATGAAGATATTATTTCAGAACTGTAACTTTGTATAATGTAACATCTTTTATCCCAATTATTCCTCTGACACTTGAAATTTTTGTGCTTAATATTTTCGTATTCTTCAGCTGGAGAAGAGAATTCTAATAATTATAAGCTGCTCCATGCGGCTGCTTGTTCTTCAGCTTTTCTTGACAGTCTATTAGTTTAAATCTATCTACCTGACAGTCATATATTTTTTTAATCCACGATGAGTATTTTCTCCTTCACATATTGTAATTATACCAGTTTTTATTCTCGCTCTTTCTCTGTTTTTACAGAAAGATTCTCAACACATTTTCTTTGTGGAAGTTAATAGATGATAGCAGCTCAGTTCAAGTTCAGATCAGGGGCGCGGATATTGCCTGTACAGCAGAGTCTGTTGTACAAGGGTCCAGATGGGAAGGGGGGTCTCATCCCTGCCAAAAAGCAGCAGTTGACCATCAAGCAAGTAGGTAAGGGGGAAAAGAGTTGGCTTATAGTTCTTCCTTGTAAGTAGGGGCGTAACTATAGGGGATGCTAGTGCACCCGGGCCCAGGAGCCTTAGGGGTCCCATAAGGCCTCTCTTCTCCATATAGGGAGCCCAGTACTATGAATAAAGCATTATAGTTGGGGTCCCCGTTCCAGGTTTTGCATCGGAGCCCAGGAGCTTCAAGTTACGCCTCTGCTTGTAAGTGTTATATCAAAGCCAGACTCAGGTAACAGCTCATCTAGATCGGACATTACAACTGTCCCAAAGGATGACCATACACTCTATATGAAAACTCAGAGAACAAAACTATTAACCCCCCCCCACCACCACCGTTTAGGATGAGTCTGTTCATTCTGCAGGAGAAGGCCATTACAGTTTTGGACTAACAGAGCTCTTTCTACTTTAAACAGCTGCAGCTCCAATTCTATCAGGTTATCAATTCACTAAGGCCTCGGTCAGACAAGCATGTGTTTTTTTTGCGCACATAATGCACACTTCTAAAACCAATAGGTTACTATAGAAGCGTTCATATGCACTGAACTTTAAGCGCAAAACGTTGCGCACCTAAAAAAGATAGGACCTAGGTGCGCGTTTTGCAGGAGTTTCCATTGACTCCTATGGGAGCAGGAGGTAATGAAAACTCCTGCGCTGCCAATAGCTTCCCTGCTGCTTACAGCAGGGCATTTAAAAGGTGCTTCTGGCCAGAAGCAACTTTTAAATGTTTTACTGTTAACACTTTAGTCCCCGCATGGATGAGAGAACTCCCTGAGGGTTCTGTCACAATGTTCAGTGATGAGGGGGTCTGCAACGGGGTTGAAAGAATCCCCTGTCACAGCTGTGGTAGTGGACCGCGATGTGATCCCATCAGAGGCGTAACTTGAAGCTCCTGGGCCCCAATTCAAAACCTGGAACAGGGCCCCCAACTATAATGCTTTATTCATAGTACTGGGCTCCCTATATGGAGAAGAGAGGCCTTATGGGCCCCCCAAGGCTCCTGGGCCCGGGTGCAACCGCATCCCCTGCATCCTCTATAGTTACGTTCTTGTATCCCATTGCTTTCAATGGAGCCGGCGCTGCTGCCGCTCCATTGAAAGCAATGGGATGAAGGTAACCCCTGCAGTGATGATTTTTCCTGGTGGGGCTTGAAATATAAGCCCTACCCCAAAAATCATCCCAAGCTGTAGAAAAAAAAGTTAACTCTGCTAAAAGGGCTGTCCGCCTCTTCTCTCCATCCCGGGCATTCTTCTTCTGTATTCTGGTGGCCGGCGATTGAAAAATTCCGGCCTCCTGGAAGTGCTGCCTCTGATTGGCTGAGCACTGTGACCAATCAGAGGCAGCGCTCAGCTGTCATTCAATGAATGGCTACGCGCTGCCTCTAATTAGTCACAGCGCTCAGCAATCAGGGCCAGCACTTTCAGGAGGCGGGGATTTTTCAATCCCCGGCCAGAAGAAAATGCTTTAGTACAGTGCAGGGGAGTCGAGGAGAAGACACGCCAGATTCACAACAGGGCTGCTAGGTGATGTATAATCTTTTTTTTTCCAAGCAGCTAGGGCTTATTTTCAGGGAAGGGCTTCTATTTCAAGCAGCGCCAGCACCATTGAAAGCAATTAGATAGCATCGCAGTCCTCTGTGACAGCTGTGGCAGGGGATTCTTTCGTCTCTGCTGCAGTCCCCTCATCACTGAACACTGAGACAGTGCTGTCACAGTGTTCAGTGATGAGGGGACCTTCGCGGAGAAACCGCACCAGTGAACGGGCACAGTTTCATGAGCAAACTTTGCCTGGTCACGCGTTTTCTGGATAAGCAATGAGCGCATGTTTTTCGCGCACATAGGCGCGCAAAAAGACAGGCTCGTCTGAATGAAGCCTTAGGCCTCCCTCACACAGGGCGTTTGCAGAAATGCAGCATTTTTCAACGCTGCGTTTACTGCAGATTCCGCCCAGTTTCAGCAGCGCTGGCATACTTTATGACAGCGTTTAGGCTGCGTTTTCAGCTCCGCTGAAAACGCAGCCAAGGATGCTGAAAAGAAAAAAAAAAAGCAATACTTACCTAGCCGCTGCAGTCTGGGTCGCGGCCGCTGGTCTCTGCCGCTGATCCAGGCTTCCTCTACACTCCCAAGTCTATTTCCGTAGGCCAGGTTTGAGAACCCCGCCTCCAGCAATAGAGTGCTGTGATTGGTTGTAGGCGCTTGCTCGATGCCCAATCACAGCCCTTCATTAACTGTCTCAGCCATCACAGCTTGCCGGCGCTGATTGGCTGAGACAGTCAATGAAGGGCTGTGATTGGGCATCGAGCACGCCAACAACCAATCACAGCACTCTATTGCTGGAGGCGGGGTTCTCAAACCTGGCCTACGGCAATAGACTTGGGAGTGTTGGAGAAGCCCAGATGAGCGGCAGAGACCAGCGGCCCCGACCCGGACTGCAGCGGCTAGGTGAGTATTACTTTCTTTTTTTCCTCTAGCTAGCTGCGACTGATTTTCGGGGTAGGGCTTCTATTGCAAGCCCTCACCCCGAAAATCGGCGAGCGGGTAACGTTGCCAAAAAAGGTGGCACCAAGTGTTGCCGCGTTTTCAGCAGTGCTGAAACCGCTGCCAATTCATTTTAATGGGCGACGCAGGGCTGAAAATGCCCCAAAATAGAACATGCATCGCTGTCACAGCGCAGCGTTGGAAGGCGCTGTGTTTTCAGCCCTGTGTGAGCAGCCCCATTGAAATGAATGGGAGTGTTGTACAGCGTTTAGCGCTGGTCTGAAAAGGCAGCGTTAAAAGCTGTACAAAACGCCCTGTGTGAGGGAGGCCTTAAGGTGTAATTATAGCATGCTTGTAGAACTTAAAGAAGTGGAGTTACAGCTGTTTGAAGTAGAGTTGGGAATATTGAATTTACAGCAGTCATTTTTAGTCAGTGTGTGCAGAGGAGCAATGGAGGGGAATGGGATCCATCCGCCACAAGATCGGTGATTCTTCTGTATATTTCCTGTCCCAGAAAAGGGGTAACATTAATTGTTATTCATGCTGTCACTCCCCCATCAATCAGAAAGCATATTTGCTCTCTGATTATCACATGTTTTTTTTCCCAGTAAAGGAGTGAAATGATGAGGACTCTATAACATTTAACCCTGCAGATGCTGCAGTCATTGCTGACCATGGCGTTTACACATCTTTACTGAAAAAAAAAATCTAAAAACTTTTTCACCTTACACAAGAGAACTGAAAAAATGTTACCTAAAAATAAAAATGTTGTGGTCCTAGAATGTGGCGCCACACAAAAAGCATTTCTGTTGAAAAAAAGGGTTTATATTGTTTAAAAGTGCTGAAGCATAATAAAACCTCTGTTATAATCGTAATGACTTCATGCAAAACCGCTTCGCATCGCTTTTGTGAAATTTCAGAGAGCCATGCCTGCAGTTACAAGCGCCGGCCACTACACAGAGTTTGGCGCGGAGACTTCTGCTGCTTCTGCTCCAACCTCTGTGTATTTGAGGTGCTGCCAGCATCTGCCCACTCAGCTGATCGGTTGGGGTCCCGAGCGATGGACCCCAGCCGATCAACTACTGATGACCTGTCCTGAGGATATCGCAGGTCATCAATAGTATTCTCCCTGGAAAACCCCTCTAAATAAACAGCCGCAATTACCATTAGCTGTGGATTTTGGTATGGAGCCACAGCAGATTTAACCCCTAAAATTGTGTGGATCAGTGCCAAAATCCCCATCAAAATCTGCATCTAATGATATGGATTTTGGTGCATATTTACTGTGGATTTTTCTGCTCAGAACATCTGCAGCAAATCCGTCACACGTGAATTTGCCTCGCTCTCAAGAACTGATATGTATTCTATAAGACAAACTTTATAATGCAGAAGGCTTAGATATAGCGGTTCAGCTTTATTATATTAATAAATAATAGTTACCATATAATGCACTCAAATACTGGCTCGACATAGTGATAGTGATTACAGTTCAGTTACCTCCAGGGACCACAGGTGATGTTGTTTCTGTTTGTAATCATCCGTATTTGGTTTTCTTTTCTCTCGGCTCAGCCCACCATTGAGATTTTTCCCAGCCATGATTTGCCTTTACACACTCTCCCCATCTTGATGCTGTAAACACTAATCAACTTTTCAGTATACCCTTCCCTACTAATAATTGGCCTGCTAGGGCCCTACTTAGTAATAGCTTCTCTGTGGCACTATTTAGTAGTATGACTCTCTGTGGCCCCAATTAGTAATACAATCCCCTCTGGGCCTCATTTAGTAATAGTGACCCTCTCTGTGGTCCCACTTGCAGAACTTGCCAAATGTTTGCAGGATGAATGGAGGGAAATACTAGCTGAAGTCTATCAGATGTTAGTAGAAAGTATGCCATGAGAAACATCCAAAGTCATTAGGGCCAAAAGATCCCTCAATAAGTTTTAACATATGTAAATAAAACTTTTGATTCTTGCTCAGATTTTTGGGTAGTGTACTGCAGTGGCTATCTCTGACCTTTACATAGAAATGAATAGACTGGTAATGCTCATGGGTGACTAGTAGAGATGAGCGAGCGTACTCGGATAAGCACTACTCGCTCGAGTAATTTGCTTTATCCGAGTATCGCTGTGCTCGTCCCTGAAGATTCGGGTGCCGCTGCGGCTGACAGGTGAGTCGCAGCGGGGAGCAGGGGAGAGCGGGCGGGAGAGAAGGAGAGAAAGATCTTACCTCCGTTCCTCCCCGCTCTCCCCTGCAGCTCCCCGCTCCGTGCCGGCACCCGAATCTTCAGGGACGAGCACAGCGATACTCGGATAAAGCAAATTACTCGAGCGAGTAGTGCTTATCCGAGTACGCTGGCTCATCTCTAGTGACTACTGCTCTAGGCGTACTTAGGATCCCCATTCTCATGATCAGTGAGGATCCCAGCACTCACAACGCCACCATTTTATCCCCTATCCTGATACTTCTTGTCCCATGTTAGCGCAGGTTAGACACCACTGCTTTTGAGATATGAGTCTTCCAACTTGTAAGTTAATTTCCGTTATGGTTGCAGAGATCTATGTGCTGTAGATTCTTGTAAGCTTGTAGCCTCCAGTGCGGGTTTACAGAATATTTCTCCTAAGAATATCTAATCCTGGGCTAAATGTGTCAATCTGCTTCCTTGCAGCTCCTGCTTTCAGCACAGTTCTCTCATTTAACATCAAAACTCCAGCGCCGTGCACTAGATCAATATGATTCATGTCTCATTTCACATTCTTAATCTTCTATGGTCTCTCCAGCGATAAAAGTCACTTTGAAATATGAGGCCGAGCTGACATGTTTGTACTTTGTTGTTTTGTTTGTCAGTGTTCACATTTTTGTCTAAGTTCCTTTGTTCTATTTCATGCTAAAATCAATATGCATTTGATATTTAGACATAAAGAGATATTAAATACAAAATGCACAAAATGCTGTCTGACATGAGAACGTGTAGCTTTAAAATAAGATGTCTCCCCAATTCTACACCCTCCCCTCTTGCAACTTGCAGTATCGCAGACAGAGAGCAAACGAGATATGCTGCAATTTGTAGCAATACTGGTAGGGTGATGGGAAGTAGTAGTGGGGCATTGGACTGTACTGGTGGAGTTTGGGATGGAAGTGGAGATGTTTTATGTAGAAGCAGTGAAGTAGTGATGGAGTGTTCTGTACTACCATGTTTCCCCAAAAATAAGACACTGTCTTATATACATTTTTGCCTCAAAAGATGCACGGTGTCTTATTTTCGGGGGATGCCTAATAATACTCACCTACCCAATGAGAGCAATCACAGCCATTCATTAAAGGACATCATTAAATGGCTGTGATTGGTTAATCCAGCGCTGGGTTTCATTGGCTGATGCGGCGCTGGATTAACCAATCAGAGCATTAGCTTGCTAGAGGTGGGGTATTCAAGCCCCGCTTCTAGGAAGAACTGGTCTGTCGGCTTATAGGAAGAAGCGAAAATCTGGGGAGGTCTTATTATCGGAGTTGGTCTTATTATCGGTCAAACACGGTAGTGGCATGGCCAACATTACCAAGTAGTTGCACAGGGCACTAGTTACAAGCTTATAGGGGAGGCACCAGACAGATTTAAGCTGGAGGCAATCATTCTTCTTATGTCTGCCTGGCCACATAATCTTCTTCCTCCATACGGCAGTGTCTTGTGGAGCTGCATGAATCCTCCTCCTCCTGGCTCTGACTTTTCCCTTCTGATGTTCAAAGAAGCTGCTGTCAGCCCATCGGCATTTCCGCAACACAATCACTTAGTTCTGCTACTGTAGTTATGTTATGATCTTTGTTCTGGTATTGTATCTATGTAGTTTATTTGTGCTGTATTTATGTACTGAGCTTAGCCCTGGTGCTATATTCATGTGATGAGCTTGGTTCTGGAGCTGTATTGATTTACTAAACTTCATTCTGGTTCCAGATGACTGTGTATAAAACAAGCATGCTAGAGAAGTAGAGTCTCTCAGAAACAAAGATGCAGAAACCAAAAAGTGGCAACAGCACTCAAAATACATTTACTATCAGAGGTATACATACCTATAATCAATACTCTAACCACATTAAATAAAGCAAGGTTCATGGTATATAATCTGATCAAATCATATTGGCCCATCTACCAACGTCCAGGTGACCAAACTGTCAGATGGTTCCTAACGCTAATACTAGGTGGTTTAATCTTAACCTGGGAGAGATGGGTACCTACTAGAGATGAGTGAGCGTACTCGTCCGAGCTTGATACTCGTTCGAGTATTAGGGTGTTCGAGATGCTCGTTACTCGAGACGAGCACCACACGGTGCTCAACTCCATTACATTTCCTTCCCTGAGAAATTTGCGCGCTTTTCTGGCCAATAGTAACACAGGGAAGGCATTACAACTTCCTCCTGCGACATTCCAGCCCTATCCCACCCCCCTGCAGTGAGTGGCTGGGGAGATCAGGTGCCACCCGAGCATGTAAACTGGGGCCGCCCGCGGCTCGCTACAGATGCACGCTGAGAGAGATCAGGGAAAGTGCTGTTGCTGCTGTAGCTGCTATAGGGAGAGTGTTAGGTGTTATTTTAGTCTTCAAGAACCCCAACGGTCCTTCTTAGGGCCACATCTGACCGTGTGCAGTACTGTTGAGGCTGCTTTTAGCAGTTTTGCACAAATTTTTTTTTTTTTGGTATATCGGGCGTGCAGACCATAGCGTCCTCAGTCTGCAGTCATTTTACTGAGTATAGGGGCAGCACTGGTGAGGCAGGGACAGTGGTACAGGGAAAGAGGTATACTGTCTATATAGGTAGTGGGCCTTTCCAAAAAATTGTAAAAAATAATATTTGGCCTGCCTGTGACCGTGTTCAGTTTACTGCGTGTCTGCTGGGGGTAGTAGTAGTCGCTAACTATTACCCAGCTAGGTGTTACTGCAGCCTTGTGCATAATTTTTTCTGGCTGCACTGTGCCTTCAATAACCACAGTAATCCTCCAACAGGGAAATCCATATACAGGCTATATCACAGGCAGTGGGCTGTTTCCCAGAAATTGTAAAAAAAATCCTATATTTGGCCTGCCTGTGACCGTCTTCAGTTTACTGCGTGTGTGCTGGGGGTAGTAGTCGCTGATTAATACCCAGCCTTGCGCATAATTTTATGTGGCTGCACTGTGCTTTCAATAACCACAGTCATCCTCCAACAGGGAAATCCATATACAGGCTATATCATAGGCAGTGGGCTGTTTCCCAAAAATTGTAAAAAAATCCTATATTTGGCCTGCCTGTGACCATCTTCAGTTTACTGCGTGTGTGCTGGGGGTAGTAGTCGCTGATTAATACCCAGCCTTGCGCATAATTGTTTCCTGGCTCTGCTGCGTCCGTTACATGATCGCCGTCATCCTGCCAGAGGGAAAGAGTGTACATATATACGCTGCATGCTTGACAAAGATCACTATGTGATCGAAACGTTGCACAGAGGAATAAAGACAACATTGGCATAACTACTGCATCATTATTGCTGCTACAGCTTATCTTCTATTTGGATGACACTTCTGTGGAGTCTATTGATCCAGACTCCTGCTGTAGCTGGCAGCTCCTTATCTGTGGGTCCTACCTTATTGGTTCTGTGGAGGAGTGCTGTTCCCATACTACTTTGTATACGCTGCATACGGTGTCTGTCTGTTTTTTCACCTCACCATTTTAAAAAATTGAAGCAAATACTTAAGGCCTACCACTGGCCTTTGGCCACTTGACTGGTTCTGCCCTGTGAATTCCAGCAGCTCAGTCATACGCACCTAGGTCTGACTACAGGCTTGCGCATAATTGTTTCCTGGCTCTGCTGTGCGTTCCGTAAGCGAAGTCAGCCTCCAACCACAGGCCAATAAGCGGCACATTTAACTACAGCGTTCAGTTTCTGCTCTACTCTTAATACACCATGCTGAGGGGTAGGGGTAGGCCTAGAGGACGTGGACGCGGGCGAGGACGCGGAGGCCCAAGTCAGGGTGTGGGCACAGGCCGAGCTCCTGGTCCAGGTGTATCGCAGCCGACTGCTGCGAGATTAGGAGAGAGGCAAGTTTCTGGGGTCCCCAGATTCATCTCACAATTAATGGGTCCACGCGGTAGACCTTTATTAGAAACTGAGCAGTGTGAGCAGGTCCTGTCGTGGATGGCAGAAAGTGCGTCCAGCAATCTATCGATGTCCCAGTCTTCTACGCCATCCACAGCTGCAACTCTGAATCCTCTGGCTGCTGCTCCTCCTTCCTCCCAGCCTCCTCACTCCATGAAAATGACACATTCTGAGGAGCAGGCAGACTCCCAGGAACTGTTCTCGGGCCCCTGCCCAGAATGGGCAGCAATGGTTCCTCTCCCACCGGAGGAGTTTGTCGTGACCGATGCCCAAACTTTGAAAAGTTCCCGGGGTCCGGGGGATGAGGCTGGGGACTTCCGGCAACTGTCAAGAGCTTTCAGTGGGTGAGGAGGATGATGACGATGAGACACAGTTGTCTATCAGTGAGGTAGTAGTAATTTCAGTAAGTCCGAGGGAGGAGCGCACAGAGGATTCGGAGGAAGAGCAGCTGGATGATGAGGTGACTGACCCCACCTGGTTTGCTAAGCCTACTGAGGACAGGTCTTCAGAGGGGGAGGCAAGTGCAGCAGCAGGGCAGGTTGGAAGAGGCAGTGCGGTGGCCAGGGGTAGAGGCAGGGCCAGACCGAATAATCCACCAACTGTTTCCCAAAGCGCCCCCTCGCACCATGCAACCCTGCAGAGGCCGAGGTGCTCAAAGGTGTGGCAGTTTTTCACTGAGAGTGCAGACGACCGACGAACTGTGGTGTGCAAGGTTTGTCGCGCCAGATCAGCCGGGGAGCCACCACCACCAGCCTCACCACCACCAGCATGCACAGGCATATGATGGCCAAGCACCCCACAAGGTGGGACGAAGGCCGTTCACCGCCTCCGGTTTGCACCACTGCCTCTCCCCCTGTGCCCCAACCTGCCACTGAGATCCAACCCCCCTCTCAGGACACAGGCACGACTGTCTCCCGGCCTGCACCCACACGCTCACCTCCGCATATAACCACGGACACGTGGAGAGGACACGTAGTGCCTCAAAAACATCCCCCTACTCCTCCAACAATGAAAACATTCTTGGCAAATACCTTTGCATTGGTCCGTCTGGTGGCAGTCCAAGAATTTCACCTTTAAGGACACAACAAGAGAGCCCCCCCCCACCATCCCCCCGCCACGGCCCACTTAATCATGGCCACATTCCGAAAACCAACTAAATAAAACCGCGCTACCAGGTCTGCAGTCGCGACCACATTCCCACCAACGCGGTTACTGTTAAGGTACATATTACCAGTCTGACTGGGGCATGCACTGTGGGCCGAAGCCCACCTGCATTGTATCTGACGTTAGCTCTGCTGAGCAGGGCACTGCAATGGGATACATTTATGTACCGCCGATGGGTTCCAGGGAGCCACCCATGCTGTGGGTCCACAGGGACTTCACATTACGGATTTGTACCTGCCAGTGTCTATGTATTAAAAACCCCGGTCAGACTGGGGCATGCAGTGTGGGCCGAAGCCCACCTGCATGTAATCTGACGTTACCTCAGCTGTGCTGGGCACTGCAATGGGATTTGTTTATGTACCGCCGGTGGGTTCCAGGGAGCCACCCATGCTTTGGGTCCACACGGACTTCACATTAGGGAGTTGTAACTGCCTGTGTCTACTTATAAAAAAAACCCCAGTCTGACTGGGGTATGCAGTGTGGGCCGAAGCCCACCTGCGTTTAATCTGACGTTACCTCAGCCGTGCTGGGCAATGCAATGGGATTTATTTATGTAACGCCGGTGGCTTCCTGGGACCCACCCATGCTGTCGGTCCACACCGAGTTGTACCTGCCTGTGTCTACTTATAAAGAACCCCAGTCTGACTGGGGCATGCAGTGTGGGCCGAAGCCCACCTGTATTTAATCTGACGTTAGCTCTACTATCCGGGGCACTGCATTGGTACAAACTACAGGAGCAATACAGCGCTAATGAGACGTGCACAGCTACGCTAGCATTGGAGTCCGCTGTAGGCACACGATTGCTGAAGGTTTGTGCAGAGGCCTATGTCCTGGGTGCAGTGAAAGTACGCTTCCAGCCTAGGATTGCTGAATCTGTGGGCCGAGGCCTATGCCTTGGGTGCGGTGCAAGTCTGCCATGTTTGGCCGCTCAGATCAATTTTTTGTTCATGTCTTGGGTTTCCTAGGACCCACCTATGCTGTTGGTGCAAACTTAGTTCCCATTGCGGTGTTTGACCTGTCTGGCACAAAGGCACTGACTGACTTGGGTAGGGGGCAGAGCGCTGACGGCTTTCCCCTTGCAGTGTGGATTGAGCTATGCGACACCTTGACAGAATAAATACTGTGTGGTACATGGACTCCCCATTGCTATGCCCACGTTTGCAGCTCCTGACGGAGGTGGCACAGGATTGGAGTTCTCATTGCTTCTGTACAGCATTGTGGGCTATCGCTCCGCCCCTTTTAAAGAGGGTCGCTGCCTGGCCCTGCCAACCCTCTGCAGTGTGTGCCTTTGGTTCCTCCTCATGGCAGACGCACTTATAAATAGACATGAGGGTGGTGTGGCTATGAGGCCAGCGTGTGGCATGAGGGCAGCTGGAGGCTGCGCAGGGACATTTTGGTGTGCGCTGTGGACACTTGGTCGTGCGGGGGGGGGGGGGGGGGGGTTGGGCAGCATGTAACCCAGGAGAAGTGGCAGCGGAGTGTCATGCAGGCAGTGATTGTGCTTTGTTGGAGGTAGTGTGGTGCTTAGCTAAGGTATGCCTTGCTAATGAGGGTTTTTCAGAAGTAAAAATTGTTGGGGGGGGCCCCCACTCTTGCCGCTATTGTGGCTTAATAGTGGGACCTGGGAACTTGAGATGCAGCACAACATGTAGCCCCTCGCCTGCCCTATCCGTTTCTGTGTTGTTCCCATCACTTTCTTGAATTTCCCAGATTTTCACAAATGAAAACCTTAGCGAGCATCAGCGATATACAAAAATGCTCGAGTCGCCCATTGACTTCAATGGGGTTCGTTACTCGAAACGAACCCTCGAGCATCGCGGGAAGTTCGACTCGAGTAACGAGCACCCGAGCATTTTGGTGCTCGCTCATCTCTAGAATCTACCTCTCGGAATGCTCCTCTCTTGGGACTAAGCCTACAAATTAAACCAGAGAAGGTAGTGAACTGGATCATATTTTCCTCCAGCAGGTTTCGGGGTATTCTGTAGCTTCCAAATTGTATAGTGTGCACACATCATCGACCAGATCAGACACAAGTGCTGGTCTAAAACTGGGAGAGTCTCTACCCAAATGTGTAGAGTCTCAGGCTTTTATTGTAACACATGATAACCGCCCTTTTATGGGCGTGCAACAGATTACATCAGTAACATACATATATTCTTATTCGCTAGGTTATATAGAATCCTCCCCTCCTTCCTGCCCACCTTCTCTCAAGTCCCGTTTAGTTTGGACTTTGTCCTCTTTAGGCCTTAGTCAGACGGGCGTTTTTTGCTGCGATTTGTGCATGCGCATGCGTCTGGCGATTTTATAAAACCATTGCTTTGCAATGGTATCGGACACATGAGCGCTTTTTATGCGCTCGTCCGATAAATTATAGAACAGAAATGGCAGATCGCACCTATTTGCGATCTGCGATTCCTGTTCTCTTTTCTATATGCGCTCAATGGGGCCGGCGGCAGCAGCGCCGACCCCATTGAGAACATATAGAAGACAAATCCTTCTTCTCTGCCACAGCTGTAACAGCTGTGGCAGAGAAGAACAATGTTTGCCCATTGAATTCAATGGAGCCGGCAATACCGCCGACTCCATTGAAAGCAATGGGCTGCCGGCGTGCGCGGGATGAATTGTCGGGAAGGGCTTAAATATATAAGCCCTTCCCTGCAATTCATCCAGAAAAGTGTTAAAATAAAAAATATATACATACTCACCTGCTCCCGGCAGCCGGAGTTCCGCGCGGCCGGCCTGCAGTGGGTGTGAAGGGGGTGTGAGTCAGACCTGCCCCCTGATTGGCTCAGCGCTGAGTATATATATATTTTTTATTTTAACACTTTTCTGGATGAATTGCAGGGAAGGGCTTATATATTTAAGCCCTTCCCGACAATTCATCCCACACTCGCCCGCAGCGCATTGCTTTCAATGGAGCGGGCTGTATTGCCGGCTCCATTGAATGCAATGCGCTGGACAGCTCCGCCCCGGTTCTAATGAAACGCGGCCAGGAGCAGATTTTCGGGCGATTTTTGGCCACCGGTCACGCGATTTGCAAATGCGCATCCGTCATGTGATCCGCAAATCGCGCAAAAAAACGCCCGTCTGACTAAGGCCTTAGCATGCAGTTTAGACATAGGAATTTCTGTGTACGTGACAAGTCATTGTTTGAGAGGTCTCTGTGTTATTTAAGAAGTTTCTGTGTGGGGGCAGGGCTGGGGAAACATCCAAGATGAACACAAGCAATATATATATATAGCACTGTGATTTAACTCTTTCCTTATGCAGCAGAGTTCCACATTAGGCTGAAGTCACAAAACACACATCTTTTCACCATGCCATTGTCCAGCAACTACCATAATGAGATTATGCAGTTGTTAGCCTCTAAGAGTTAAAGTTACTACAGCTGCGTAATACATCTAGTTTAGTACAAATCAATAGGCATCTTACACTGACTAATCATCATGTCTATCACAATCCACCCCTTAAAATGTCTATCCTCTAACTCTTCCCGTCAAATTTTCACAGTTCTCTGCGTGTGAGCCTATAATCGGAGTGCGTTGAAGGTTCGATTTAGGGTCTTCAAGGGGGTGTAGGACTTGTCCACTCCTTCTGGGGATGCATCCAGCAAACTCATGGTGGGAGCGGCTTTTCCAGCATCCGTTTCACTTTTGTCTCTGACACAGGGGATAACAAAGCAGACTAGAACGAAAAAGATAATCAGTTCACATACAACAGCGACGCCCGTCTGTGCCAGGATTCTTTACCACCCGCTCATCCATGGCGAGTACTGGTCCCAAAGGTTAGCTCTTTTTAGTTAGTGAGGTCAGCTTCTTTAATGGCAACTGCGTCTTTACCTGCGGGTCACGTGTCGTCTGGGATGTAGGTACAACAAGTCTCCCCTATCATCTTACAGACACTCCCCTTTTTAGCTAAAATCATATCTACGGCCATTCTATTTTGAAAAGTCATAGTCGAGGTAGGTCCTATTGGTCGACTAGTCCCTATAAGGCGTCTCTAGTATAATTTATAAACCGCTGCTAATTATAATAAACATAATTAATCCAGTCAACGTTTATTTTACCATAATGATCAGGAAAATGGACTCGAATCTAGTTTTAACTTGGTCTCTAATTTTTAAAACTTGTCAGGTACCCCCCTTGGCGATCCTATGACGTCAATGTACACGTGTAGATCAAAACTACCACCAGGAGTCTCTCTTCTCGCTCTAGTATAATGTTACAATACTAGTAGTGTGCACAGGTACGCACGGCCTGGGACTCCCTAATCTTCACCCACACCAATGTCCCTCCTGGAGATAGCCCAGATGGTGGACACGTCCAGGCCGCCGACACTGACCCTACACTACCTAGTGACAAGACTGGAAGGAACCGCCGTACCTATGCGGAAAACAAGGATAGACCAACATGACAGGATAACCACAAAACACAGACTGAGTTGGATCGAGATAAATTAACTATTGGGGGTAACCTCATTATCCTCAATGCTGTCTGACAGGATGTGGAGGAGCATAAGGGCTTTACTAAGGCACACTCCCCTGTCCAATTACCCTCCAGGCGGGTCCTCTACCTCATGTCTCCACAAAGCCAGTAAACGTCTCCTAAGGACTGGACCTGATTCTGCATCCATTCCCCTCCTATCGTACCGTAGGAGGAGCAATACCCGTTAGTGAGTTCCCCAAAAATCTCCCTCCACCCTGCCTATTTGCCTGGCAGGTGTAGTTTCCAGGGTAGCCAGTAATACTCTCTCCGGTGCAAAACACTTAAGTAGTTATAGAGTATTCCTTCTTCCACTTCTGACAAGCAGTGTAATTAGCGGAAATGTTCGTGAAGAGACTAAAAAACCACTCTTCAGCATCTACAGGGAGATTTAGGGGGACCATCCCCGAGTGTAGTCGGGCACTACCGCACACGCAACAGTTAGACTTGTTGCTCCTGTTAGCATTGTACCTCATCAACTCCAACCAGAGATTCTGGTCAGAGTAGCCAGTCGCTACTGTCAAGGTGTCCTCAAAGGTAGGGTCGGCTATGATCATCATGTTCGTCAAGGTCTTTATCTTACGGCGGAGGGGGTTAATTATGGGCACGGGACTAAGTGAAAGCTTCCATTCGGGTGCATCTACCATATCCCTTATTTTAAACTTCCCTAAGGGATCTGTCCTCCCGTACCGGTATGTCCCCAAACTGTAAGTCCCCCCGTCCCCCGGGCTTGGATCTCCCATGATTAGTGTAAAAACCGCATTAAAACCAAGCAACATACTAAGTTCAGCCTTCCAATACCTGCTGTCCTTATTATTCTCAAGGAGGGTTATACGACTAATTAGGGACTTCCCGCTCTTATCTTTCTTATTTAAGGCACTTCGCGGTTTATAGGACCAGTCTGTTCCTGTGTTCCATCCCACTAATCCCCAATAACGGCAGTCTTCTCCCCAGACATTATCAGTGGCGCAAACATATTGTATTCCCCGGGTATATAAGTCATATAACCAGCTGGACTGAGCTAAATCTGGCCTGCGTGGCATCTTGCGCCTAGACACGGGACCACAGTACAATAGTCGAAGGAATATGCGGCTACTTGAGTATTGGACGAGTTATACCAGAAGGTAACCATACCCTCATATTCTTCCGACTAAGGATTCCAGTTGCCAGCCTCCTCTCTCACTAGCCCTAGCCAGAGTAATGTCCTTGGCACAACTAAGACTGGTCTCCCGGATCTAAAGCTTTCTTACAGTATGAAGCATGGATCCATGTAAGTCTTTCGGCTAGTTTCACAGCTGTGGCAGTAGTCAGAAGCACCTGGTAGGGGCCATCAAATCGGGGCTCAAGAGGGTGCTTCCTGAGGAACTTCTTAACGCACACCCAATCCCCAGGCTGCAAGATATGTTTCTCAGTGTCTGCCTCTGAGTCTGGAAGAGAACACCTGTGCATAGGCTTTGATTAGTGGTTTAACAACGGAAATCACATACTTAGTCAACACATCAGATTGTAATTGTAACTACTGAGGATAGTAACGACCTAGCCTTGGGGCTAGCCCAAACAATCTCGTAGGGAGATAATGTATGATCCTCCCTGGGTTCATATCCAGCACTGAATAGGGCTATTGGATGACAGTCTTTCCAAAGTGGCGTCATTTTTAAGTATCTTACTTTTTAGCGTGCCACTAAGTCTCTCCACCTTTCCACTACTCTAAAGATGGTAGAGTATGTAAAAGGCCTGGGATACATCCAGAGCAGACATGACATGTTACATTCACCTGCGAAGTTTATACCTCTGTCTGACTCTGAATCACTTCTGGTACCCCATATTCACAGTTTACCTCTTCATGAGCTTCTTTGCGGTTACCTACTTGTTTGCCTTGGTAACAGGGTCGGCCTCCAACCTGCAAAGACATCAACAACAACAAGCACGTATTCATACTTCCCAACAAGTGGGAGCTGAACGTAGTCAATTTGCAATCCCTGAAATGGGTAGAGTGGTCCCGGTAAGTGTGATGTGGCAAATTTACTTCTGCCCTGACTCACCTATGGCATAGATCATGCTAAACTGGACAAATGATGCAGCAGCTACAGAGAACCCAGGAGTCGCCCGTCCTCTTTCAAGCGTCAACATCATTGCTGCTTTCCTAGGTGGGTCTTTCCGTCCATCAGCTGGGCCATCATGGGATACAGGAACTGTGGTAGGCAAGTGCTGTTGACTGTTCACCATACACTGTCCTGTTTCTGCTGCTCCCGTATTAGTCCATTTATTCTTTCCTTCCTTGCTGGCTTGTAACTGTAAAAGTCTTTAGCATATCAAAGTCCAAGTTTTTGTCAATGTCCAAAGTTTTTACTACTGACTCATGCTGTCAGTATCTTTTCTTCTTTCTTCCATGGCTTGAGGGCCGCTGCCTTTACTGTGCTGTCGGCGAGGGTGTCGTCTCTCGCTTCTCCAGTGTAGGAATTGGTTTGAACTCATAACTTTGTCAGGTAGAAGTAGGGCCTCCATGAGACTCTGCACCGCTGCACCATTCTCAATTGGTTGTCCTGCTAAGGTAAAAACTGTCTGGCCTTCCATATTGGGCCGTAATCATGAGCTATGCCAAATGCATACCAGGAGTCAGTGTAAAGGGTTGCCATCTTACCTCTGCCACTCTACTCGCCTCAGTGAGGTCCTTCAGTTCCGCTTCTTGTGCTGAGACATGCGGAGGCAGAGCTTCTGCTTCTAGGACACCTTGTTGTGTGACCACTGCATATCCGATGTGGAGTCATCAATCCTCACCCTGGTACCATCTGCAAAAAGCTCAACATATACATCGTCAACAGAGGTTCCGGTAACTGTTTGCATACCTGCAGTTTCTTACTGTATCAGCTCTAAATAATCGTGTTGATGTTCTATTTCACATGGCTCGGAATCTTGTAGCACAAAATCATTTATTTATTTATTTTTTTTAAACCCAATAGCTGATCTACAACACCAGGATCATCTATGACCCAGATCACCTATGCCAGAATACTCAATGGAAAAAGAGTAATCGCGTTCAAACTAGTACAACGTGGAAAAAGGAAACCAAAAGGCACAAAAACAAGCACTTTGTAGGTCAAGGTGACATTGTATGCAGCAAAGTCTGAGCGAAAATATCCTTTAGATTTTTTTCTTTTTTTTTCAGGTCGCAGTTAGCATTTTTCAACACAAGGGGGCGCAACACAAGTAAAATTTTACGTCACCCAGTGTAATAGTATTTGAGGGAATGTCCAGCGTTTAACTTTCACTCTCCTGTCGCAATATAATTATAGCTTCAGTGTAGACTGACACTAGAATATACAAAAGACTTAAAGGGGTTGTCCCGCGCCGAAATGTTTTTTTTTTTTTCCAATAGCCCCCCTGTTCGGCGCGAGACAAACCCGATGCAGGGGTAAAAAAAACCAAACGTCCAGTACTTACCCGAATCCCCGCGCTTCCGTGACTTCTTACTTACCTTAGTAAGATGGCCGCCGGGATCTTCACCCACGATGCACCGCGGGTCTTCTCCCATGGTGCACCGTGGGCTCTGTGTGCTCCATTGCTGATTCCAGCCTCCTGATTGGCTGGAATCGGCACACGTGATGGGGCGGAGCTACAAGGAGCAGCTCTCCGGCACGAGCGGCCCCATTCGGAAGGGAGAAGACCGGACTGCGCAAGCGCGTCTAATCGGGCGATTAGACGCTGAAATTAGACGGCACCATGGAGACGAGGACGCTAGCAACGGAACAGGTAAGTGAATAACTTCTGTATGGCTCATAATTAATGCACTATGTACATTACAAAGTGCATTAATATGGCCATACAAAAGTGTATAACCCCACTTGCTTTCGCGGGACAACCCCTTTAAGGAAAAACTAAAGGATACGGATGAATTAACATCCTACTCTGGGCAATTTAGTCCCTCTTTCTCACATAAAGAGTAAAATTACTTCATCAAATTGCGTGAAAAAGTTTGCTGGGTGACTATAGGGAAATTATTCCATCTGTAGGAGCCTTCCATAACATCCTCTGTCTGAAGATCCATTGGAGAAGCGGGCAGTGGAAAACAGTGCCCCTGGGAACACACCATGAGAGAGCGGCCCCTGTCATGGATCCCTGGCCTCTGTCCCCCATGCCTCAACTCCAATCTTCCATACACTATAAACCAGCTTAGTCATCTACTATGTCCCAAGCTGCATCTTCACAAAGGTTTGTTTCCCTGAACTTATCACACATCCAAAGTGGCCACATCTTGGAGTGCAACAAAGTCCGGTCAAACAAGACCTTACTTCAGACAATCATGAGGTTAGCACTGGATACAGTGGCATTAGGGAATGTAGGCCTCCCAAGTGCAGCAAAATGGCCGCCAGAGGCAGAAAGGGGCGGGCTACAAATCTCCCATGTGAGGCAAAATGGCCGCTGGAGGAGGAAGGGGCGGGGCCAGGTCCTGTCCCGGATGGGGAGGGACCGGAAGTAACATCACACACCCTGAAAGTGAGCACATAGGGAAGTAATTTCAGGGTGGGGGCAGAGCTCACCACCCTTGCTGTAAAAACATTGCAAGTGCGGCCGCCATTATAGGGAGGGGCTGTAGTCAACACAAAGGCATTACATTGTTCATAATACAGGCAATACACATCTCCCACTATACTTTCTCATCTTGAATCGCTTTCCTACATTATACCTCCTCCTAGCAATCTAAAAACACCTTTCTTTCTGCTTATCTGTCCATAACCCGACATTTCTTTCTGCAACTTTTCCTGATCCTTTCCCATTGTTCAGTAAACTCTGCTCCCTCCCTTTCAGCAACCAAATCACAAGCTCTATGGTCTTTGTCCTTGCTCACTTTGCTCCCCATTCTCTAAACAACCCGCGTCTATGCCTAACCTTCTCAATCTGCTCAACTCTATTCTACCTACCAAGTCTATCCTATCCGAAGTTTCTGGACACAGTAGTGTTCCTCTTGTAAAATCTGCTTTCTTCAAATCCTTCCAATATAACCTCTCTTTCCCACTCAGCTCACAATGCACATTAATTCTATAACACCGAACAGACGGTACAGACGGGATTACTGGAGAATACCCACAACGGCTCAAGGTATATGGCTCGCCTACCTTTGCGACAGCCCACCCTCCACTAGTAATCCCCAACAGCACTCCCTGCACACAGTTGGGACAGGACATTTAGCTATACACAGAGACTGACGATTATATTCAGTGACCAAAGACCTCAACAATATCTGGAGACGTCAGCCGTCACAAAGCACGGCTATAATTCCCGCATATATACCTTTCCACATATGAGAACATAACACGCTCAATCATACATGTGCATACGCGTATCATAAATTTTCCTAACCCCACACTAGTTACCTAGGAGTAAGTGTCTCTCTCTGGCGTGCTCCCTCAGACTTAAACAGCCAAGTCTGCCCTTCTGACACATTAACCCTCACAGAATTTATCTCTTGGTCTTGTATACACAATCTTTAACCGTCTCAGACATATCATACCCAGCATACAGAATACCCCTTAGGCAGGTTAAAACTGTGGTTTTTTCCCGAGCAGAAAGGACTATATTACCTGCCTTTCATTGATTTATCACTCTGGATTGTCTATCACAGTAGGATACCATTTATATGGTCCAGTAGAAGGGACAGAAGGTAAATGGGTGGCGGGCGTGCACGACCAGGTAGAGGCAGCCACAATTCCACTATATTTGTACTCTACTTTCCCTGGTTTTATTTGTAGGCTTAGTCCCAAGAGAGGAGTATTCTTAGAGGTAGGTACCCATCTTTCCCAGGTTAAGATGAAACCACCTGGTATTAGCGTTAGGACCCATCTGAAAGCTTGGTCACCTGGACATTGGTAGATGGGCCAATATGATTTGATCAGATTATATACCAAGAACCTTGCATTGTTTAACATGGTTATAGTATTTATTATAGGTATGTATACCTCTGATAGTAAATGTATTTTGAGTGCCGTTGCCATTTTTTGGTTTTTGTCAGAAGCAAAGATGGTTAGAGGTTCACCAATGTGTCGAAAAACTGCATCTAAAAATTGTGAAACAATTTTAGAAAAATGTTCCTCATAGTAAAAATTGCAAAGAATTTGAATATCTATGTTCCATTGTGAATAAAATATGGTTACATGACACTTCCAAATCATTGCATTCTTTTTTTCTTCATTTATTTACATTTTACACAGAGTCTCAACCGTTTTTTGGAATTGGGAATGTATTATAGGCTTGGTCCTGGTGCTGTATTTATATTAAGAGCTTGGTCCTGGTGCTGTAGTTATGTTACAAGCTTGGTTTTGGGGCTATGTTTATATTAAAAGCTTTGTTCTACTAGTTTGCCTTTGTACTGAAGTTTATTTGTGCTGCATTTATGTTATCAGCTTGCCTCTGGTACAGTATTTATTCGCTAACCTCTCCTACTGTGGGTATGATGCTACATTTTAGCCCTCTGCACAAACAGAATACAGGCAGACTGCATATCAGTGCAATATATATTATTTTTTCTTATGGTTGGGGGCGTCTTCTTACATACGGCTGGCATTGACTAGTGGTGATGATTTGGCCAGTATTGAAGGAGATTTGGAAGGTACTGTAGACATGGGGTTTAGGAAAGGAGTGGATGGGTTATAGTATGTGCGGTAGTGCAGGGTTTTTTTACATTGCCCATGGTGTTATTTTGGGCTGTGTTGGTGGACATTGGGAAACTAGGAGAGAGTTTTAGACAGGGGTGGAAGGGTTATGTGTAGCACTGGAGGAGTTTTGGTGTGTAGTATTGAAGTTCTTGGTAGCAGTGGAGTTTTTTGCAGTTTTGAGCAGTAATGGTGGTGTTTGGGGCTGAAATTGTGATATTTTGGTCAGGAATCATGGACTTTTGGGCACTGTTGGGATTATGTACCACTTGTCTTTAGGTTTTACGGTTACGTTTCTGTCAAGCCATATTTAAGATTTTCTTGAGCTGAGAACTTTACTTTGCTTGGTACAGTTGATGGTGAGGCTTCTGTGTCCTTTTTGATTGATAGCTTTTTTCTGTAGTGGTGGAGTTTCTGCAGTGGACATGCTGATTTAGATACTGGAAATATTTTAGGAAGTATTGTTGAAGGTTTGAAACAATGATCTCCAATTTGCTGCTCTCAAACTGCAATTTACTCAATACTAAGAGTTGCAGCTTAGCAACAGCTGGACTGCAACGGGTTGGAAACTACTTGTTCAGGTAGTAGTGGTGGAGTTATAGGCATAAGTGTAGGGCTAATGTGCTGTAGTGGTGGAGTTTTCACAGAAGTGGGAAGTTTAGTGCAGTAGTGGTAGATTTGGGGAATTCATAGAATACTTTTGGACAAAAGTGGTGAAATCGTCAGCATAAGTGGAGGTGTTTTGGGCAGCGGTGGCTTGATTTAATGCAGGAGTAGTTAGTTTTGAGGTAGTACTGCTGAGTTTTATTTGCAATAGTCATGAGGTTCTCTGCAGCAGTAGTGGAGTTTTGAGTAACATAGTATGCCAGGCTGAAAAAAGACAAATTTCTACCCAGTTCAACCTGTTTCCACCCCTTCCCTTGTTGATCCAGAGGATGGGATTTTTAACAGTGGTGGGCTTTTAGACAATAGCAGTGGGATAATATGCTGGGGTTATGTGTAGTAGTGGTGGAGTTTTGCCAGGTGTTGAGAAGTTTTGTGCAGTAGTGGCAGGTTTGGGACAAGAGTAGAAGCATTTTAGATAAAAGTGGGAATTTTGTGAAGTAGAGCTGGGAAAATTACCAAGGACCGGGGTTTACTGTTGATTCCCCGTTATGGTCTAAGCCTGCATCCTCGGACCCTTTATCATTTTCCCCGCCCAATTACATTACAGAAAATAAGGCTGGAATTTTGTGCAGGAGTGATGGGTTGGGGGGCAGTAATGTGGGGTTTCCTGCAGAAGTATTGGTGCTTGGGGAAGTGATGGGATTTTCAACAGAAGCGATGAGACTGTGAGTATCAGTGCTGAGTTTTTAGGCAATAGTAGGTAGGTTATCTACAGTAGTAATGGGGTTTTGGATAGTGATGGGATTTTTGACCATAGTGTTGTGATTGTGTATAGGTGTGGTAGGTTTTTGGGCAGTAGTAGTGTTTTTTTCGGTAGTGAGGGTGGGATTTTTGGCTAGTAGTGATGGACTTGTTCGCAAGACTAATGGTGTTTTGTCCATTGCTGATATATTTGAACTTAACTGAGCTATCTAGAGATGAGCGAACGTACTCGTCCGAGCTTGATACTCGTTCGAGTATTAGCATGTTCGAGATGCTCGTTACTCGAGGCGAGTACCACGCGATGTTCGAGTTACTTTCACTTTCATCTCTGAGACGTTAGCGCGCTTTTCTGGCCAATAGAAAGACAGGGAAGGCATTACAACTTCCCCCTGCGATGTTCAAGCCCTATACCACCCCATTGCAGTGAGTGGCTGGCGAGATCAGGTGTCACCCGAGTATTTAAATCGGCCCCTCCCGCGGCTCGCCACAGATGCATTCTGACATAGATCAGGGAAAGTGCTGCTGATGCTGGAGCTGCTATAGGGAGAGCGTTAGGAGTTATTTTAGGCTTCAAGAACCCGAACGGTCCTTCTTAGGGCCACATCTGACCGTGTGCAGTACTGTTGAGGCTGCTTTTAGCAGTGTTGCACATTTTTTTTTTTTGTATATCGGCCGTGCAGAGCATTGCGTCCTCAGTCTGCAGTCATTGTACATAGTATAGGGCCAGTACTGGTGAGGCAGGGACAGTGGGAAAGGTGAAAGAGATATACTGTCTATATAGGCAGTGGGCTTTTTCAAACAAATTTGGGAAAAAAAAATATATTTGGGCTGCCTGTGACCGTCCTCAGTGTACTGCGTGTCTGCTGGGGGTAGTAGTCCTAATTAATACGCAGCTAAGTGTTACAGCGGGCTTGCACAAAAGTGTTTCCTGGCTCTGCGTTGCCCGTTACATCACCGCCGTCATCCCGTCCACAGTGAAACAGTATACATATATACGCTGCCTACAGTATCTGTCTGCTGTCTCAGCTTAGCCTTTCAAAAAATAGAAGCAAAATACTTAAGGCCTACTAGTGGCATTTGGCCACTTGACTGCTTCTGCGCTGTGAATTCCACTATCTCAGTCATACGCACCTACGTCTCACTGCAGGCGTGCGCAAAAGTGTTTCCTGGCTCTACGGTGCCCGTTACATCATTGTCGTCATCCTGTCCACATTGAAACAGTATACATATATACGCTGCCTACAGTATCTGTCTACTGTCTCAGCTCTGCCGTTCAAAAAATAGAAGCAGAATACTTAAGGCCTACTAGTGGCGTCTGGCCACTTGACTGCTTCTGCACTGTGAATTCCACTATCTCTGTCACACGCACCTACGTCTCACTACAGGCGTGCGCAAAATTCTTTCCTGGCTCTGCTGTGCATTGCGTAAGCGAAGTCAGCCTCCAACCACAGGCCAATAAGCGGCACATTTTATTACAGCGTTTTGTTTCTGCTCTACTGGTAATACACCATGCTGAGGGGTAGGGGTAGGCCTAGAGGACGTGGACGCGGGCGAGGACGCGGAGGCCCAAGTCAAGGTGTGGGCACAGGCCGAGCTCCTGATCCAGGTGCTGCGGGATTATGAGAGAGGCACGTTTCTGGCATCCCCAGATTAATCTCACAATTAATGGGTCCACGCGGTAGACCTTTATTAGAAAATGAGCAGTGTGAGCAGGTCCTGTCATGGATGGCAGAAAGTGCATCCAGCAATCTATCGACCACCCAGAGTTCTATGCCGTCCACTGCTGCAACGCTGAATCCTCTGGCTGCTGCTCCTCCTTCCTCCCAGCCTCCTCACTCCATTACAATGACACATTCTGAGGAGCAGGCAGACTCCCAGGAACTGTTATCGAGCCCTTGCCCAGAATGGGCAGCAATGGCTCCTATCCCACCAGAGGAGTTTGTTGTGACCGATGCCCAACCTTTGGAAAGTTCCCGGGGTCCGGGGGATGAGGCTGGGGACTTCGGAGGAGGATTCGGAGGAAGAGCAGCTGGACAATGAGGTGACTGACCACACCTGGTTTGCTAAGCCTACTGAGGACAGGTCTTCAGAGGGGGAGGCAAGTGCAGCAGCAGGGCAGGTTGGAAGAGGCAGTGCGGTGGCCAGGGGTAGAGGCAGGGCCAGACCGAATAATCCACCAACTGTTTCCCAAAGCCCCCCCTCGCGCCATGCCACCCTGCAGAGACCGAGGTGCTCAAAGGTCTGGCAGTTTTTCACTGAGAGTGCAGACGACCGACGAACAGTGGTGTGCAACCTTTGTCGCGCCAAGATCAGCCGGGGAGCCACCACCACCAGCCTCACCACCACCAGCATGCGCAGACATATGATGGCCAAGCACCCCACAAGGTGGGACGAAGGCCGTTCAGTGCCTCCGGTTTGCACCACTGCCTCTCCCCCTGTGCCCCAACCTGCCACTGAGATCCAACACCCCTCTCAGGACACAGGCACTACCGTCTCCTGGCCTGCACCCACACCCTCACCTCCGCTGTCCTCGGTCCCATCCACCAATGTCTCTCAGCGCACCGTCCAGCCATCGCTAGCGCAAGTGTTTGAGTGCAAACGCAAGTACGCCGCCACGCACCCGCACGCTCAAGCGTTAAACTTGCACATAGCCAAATTGATCAGCCTGGAGATGCTGCCGTATAGGCTTGTGGAAACAGAGGCTTTCAAAAGCATGATGGCGGCGGCCCCGCGCTACTCGGTTCCCAGTCGCCACTACTTTTCCTGATGTGCCGTCCCAGCCCTGCACGACCACGTCTCCCGCAACATTGTACGCGCCCTCACCAACGCGGTTACTGCCAAGGTCCACTTAACAACGGACACGTGGACAAGCACAGGCGGGCAGGGCGACTATATCTCCCTGACGGCACATTGGGTGAATTTAGTGGAGGCTGGGACCGAGTCAGAGCCTGGGACCACTCACGTCCTACCCACCCCCAGAATTGCGGGCCCCAGCTCGGTGGTGGTATCAGCGGCGGTGTATGCTTCCTCCACTAAACCACCCTCCTCCTCCTCCTCCAACGCAACCTCTGTCTCGCAATCAAGATGTGTCAGCAGCAGCAGCACGTTGCCAGCAGTCGGTGTCGCGCGGCGTGGCAGCACAGCGGTGGGCAAGCGTCAGCAGGCCGTGCTGAAACTACTCAGCTTAGGAGAGAAGAGGCACACGGCCCACGAACTGCTGCAGGGTCTGACAGAGCAGACCGACCGTTGGCTTGCGCCGTTGAGCCTCCAACCGGGCATGGTCGTGTGTGACAACGGCCGTAACCTGGTGGCGGCTCTGCAGCTCGGCAGCCTCACGCACGCGCCATGCCTGGCCTACATCTTTAATTTGGTGGTTCAGCGCTTTCTGAAAAGCTACCCACGCTTGTCAGACCTGCTCAGAAAGGTGCGCCGGCTCAGCGCACATTTCGGCAAGTCCCACACGGACGCTGCCACCCTGCGCACCCTGCAACATCGGTTTAATCTGCCAGTGCACCGACTGCTGTGCGACGTGCCCACATGGTGGAACTCTATGCTCCATATGTTGGCCAGGCTCTATGAGCAGCGTAGAGCTATAGTGGAATACCAACTCCAACATGGGCGGCGTAGTGGGAGTCAGCCTCCTCAATTCTTTACAGAAGAGTGGGCCTGGTTGGCAGACATCTGCCAGGTCCTTGGAAACTTTGAGGAGTCTACCCAGATGGTGAGCGGCGATGCTGCAATCATTAGCGTCACCATTCCTCTGCTATGCCTCTTGAGAAGTTCCCTGCAAAGCATAAAGGCAGACGCTTTGCACTCGGAAACAGAGGCGGGGGAAGACAGTATGTTGCTGGATAGTCAGAGCACCCTCATGTCTATATCTCAGCGCATTCAGGAGGAGCATGAGGAGGATGAGGAGGAGGGGGAAGAGACAACTTGGCCCACTGCTGAGGGTACCCATGCTGCTTGCCTGTCATCCTTTCAGTGTGTATGGCCGGAGGAGGAGGAGGAGGAGGAGGAGGAGGAGGATCCTGAAAGTGATCTTCCTAGTGAGGACTGCCATGTGTTGCGTACAGGTACCCTGGCATACATGGCTGACTTCATGTTAGGATGCCTTTCTCGTGACCCTCGCGTTACACGCATTCTGGCCACTACGGATTACTGGGTGTACACACTGCTCGACCCACGGTATAAGGGGAACCTTTCCACTCTCATACCCGAAGAGGAAAGGGGTTCGAGAGTGATGCTATACCACAGGACCCTGGCGGACAGTTGATGGTAAAATTCCCATCCGAAAGCGCTAGTGGCCGAAGGCGCATTCCGAGGGCCAGGTAGCATGGGGAGGCGCGGAGATCAGGCAGCATGTACAGCACAGGCAGGGGAACACTCTCTAAGGCCTTTGACAGCTTTCTGGCTCCCCAGCAAGACTGTGTCACCGCTCCCCAGTCAAGGCTCAGTCGGCGGGAGCACTGTAAAAGGATGGTGAGGGAGTACGTAGCCGATTGCACGACTGTCCTCCGTGACGCCTCTGCCCCCTACAACTACTGGGTGTCGAAGCTGGACACGTGGCCTGAACTCGCGCTGTATGCCCTGGAGGTGCTTGCTTGTCCTGCGGCTAGCGTCATGTCAGAGAGGGTGTTTAGTGCGGCTGGGGGAATCATCACGGATAAGCGTACCCGCCTGTCAACCGACAGTGCCGACAGGCTTACACTCATCAAGATGAACAAAGCCTGGATTTCCCCAGACTTCTCTTCTCCACCAGCGGACAGCAGCGGTACCTAAACAGTACGTAGGCTGCACCCGCGGATGGAAGAATTGTTCTCTATCACCATAAAAAACGGGGACCTTTTAGCTTCATCAATCTGTGTATTATATTCATCCTCCTCCTCCTCCTCTTCCTGAAACCTCACGTAATCACGCCGAACGGGCAATTTTTCTTAGGCCCACAAGGCTCAGTCATATAATTTTTGTAAACAATGTTTATACGTTTCAATGCTCATTAAAGCGTTGAAACTTGCACCTGAACCAATTTTTATTTTAACTGGGCTGCCTCCAGGCCTAGTTACAAATTAAGCCACATTAACCAAAGCGATTAATGGGTTTCACCTGCCCTCTTGGTTGGGCATGGGCAATTTTTCTGAGGTACATTAGTACTGTTGGTACACCAATTTTTTGGGGCCCTCGCCTACAGTGTAATCCTATTAATTTTTAGCCCACCTGCATTAAACCTGACATTACCACAGCTGTGCTGGGCACTGCAATGGGATATATTTATGTACCTCCGGTGGGTTCCAGGGAGCCACCCATGCTGTCGGTCCACACGGAGTTGTAACTGCATGTGTCCACTTCTAAAGAACCCCAGTCTGACTGGGGCATGCAGTGTGGGCCGAAGCCCACCTGCATTAAACCTGACGTTACCTCAGCTGTGCTGGGCAATGCAATGGGATATATTTATGTATCGCCGGTGGCTTCCCGGGACCCACCCATGCTGTCGGTCCACACAGAGTTGTAACTGCATGTGTACACTTCTAAAGAACCCCAGTCTGACTGGGGCATGCAGTGTGGGCCGAAGCCCACCTGCATTAAACCTGACGTTAGCTTTGCTGTCCATGGCACTGCAATGGGATATATTTATGTACCGCCGGTGGCTTCCTGGCACCCACCCATGCTGTCGGTCCACACGGAGTTGTAACTGCATGTGTCCACTTCTAAAGAACCCCAGTCTGACTGGGGCATGCAGTGTGGGCCGAGGCCCACCTGCATTAAACCTGACGTTAGCTTTGCTGTCCAGGGCACTGCAATGGGATATATTTATGTACCGCCGGTGGGTTCCAGGGAGCCACCCATGCTGTGGGTCCACACGGACTTCACAATAGGGAGTTGTACCTGCCTGTGTCTATGAATTAAAAACCCTGGTCAGGTTGGGGCATGCAGTGTGGGCCGAAGCCCACCTGCATTTAATCTGACGTTAGCTCTGCTGTCCAGTGCACTGCAATGGGATACATTTATGTACAGCCGGTGGGTTCCAGGGAGCCACCCATGCTGTGGGTGCACACGGAATTCCCATTGCGGAGTTGTACCTGCCTGTGGCTATTTATAAAAAACCGCGGTCTGACTGGGGCTTGCAGACACCTTGACAGAATGAAATGTGTGTGGCACATAGGTTCCCCATTGCTATGCCCACGTGTGCAGCTTCTGATGGCGGTGGCACAGGATTACATTTCTCATTGCTTCTGTACAGCATTGTGGGCTATCGCCCCGCCCCTTTCAAAGTGGGTCGCTGCCTGGCCGTGCCAACCCTCTGCAGTGTGTGCCTGCGGTTCCTCCTCATGGCAGACGCACTTATAAATAGACATGAGGGTGGTGTGGCATGAGTGCAGCTCAAGGCTGCGCAGGGACACTTTGGTGTGCGCTGTGGACACTGGGTCGTGCGGGGGGGGGGGGGGGGGTTGGCCAGCATGTAACCCAGGAGAAGTAGCAGCAGAGTGTCATGCAGGCAGTGATTGTGCTTTGTTGGAGGTAGTGTGGTGCTTAGCTAAGGTATGCATTGCTAATGAGGGCTTTTCAGAAGTAAAAATTGTTGGGAGAGGGGGCCCACTCTTGCCGCTATTGTGGCTTAATAGTGGGACCTGGGAACTTGAGATGCAGCCCAACATGTAGCCCCTCGCCTGCCCTATCCGATGCTGTGTCGTTCCCATCACTTTCTTGAATTGCCCAGATTTTCACAAATGGAAACCTTAGCGAGCATCGGCGAAATACAAAAATGCTCGAGTCACCCATTGACTTCAATGGGGTTCGTTACTCAAAACGAACCCTCGAGCATCGCGAAATTTTCGTCCCGAGTAACGAGCACCCGAGCATTTTGGTGCTCGCTCATCTCTAGAGCTATCATTATTTAAGACTTACTTGAGCTGAAAGCCTGACTCTGCTGGATGCGATTACTGGTGAAGGTTCCCTATGGTTTTTGTGTGATTGTCTTGACTGTTTTTAGGGGAACAACTTTTTTAAAACAGACTTCAAAACATTAGGTATTTAACCATTCATGTATGTGTAAATTACAAGTGTTTATATCTGATAATTAGGAGATACTTATTTGAGTCCAAAAGAAAAAGAATGAAAAACACACAAATGACATAAAGTAAAAAAGAAAAAAAAGGCCTGTGGAGAAGTTTTGACAAGATGTACAGTAATTCGTGGAGAACAAAGCCAGATAATGAAATCCTTGTTTGTTAATTTATTACAAAGTACAATTTTATCACTTCTCTTTATTATATAATACATTGTATCACTTAGTGGAGATGTCATAGAGATGACAACAAACCCACTGAGATAATGTTTTAGAGAAGGCAAATCTGTATATGTAGTAATATGTATTTAAAGCCTTAGGAACAGCCCATTTTGGGACTTAAAGGGGTATTCTGGTGAGATAAAGTTATCTTCTATCCATAGGATAGGGAATAACTAGATTATTGATGGGGGTCCCAGTGTTTGGATCCCCACCGATTTGCAGAATGGGAGTCCCCCAGAGAGACTGGTAAATTAATGGAGTGGATGTATGCATACTCGGGCACTGATCCATTCATTTCAATGGGTGTGTGAAAAATAAAATGCTTGCCAACTTACAGCCCTAGGCGTGAGCTTCTGTTTAGATCACCCAATAGCACAACAAGCAAGCCAGAAAGAGGTGAGAAAGAACTCAAAGGGGCCAGAAAAAGTCCTACAAAAGAGTACAAACTGCAAAAACGTATTTTTATGTGCCCACTATTAGAAAAATATTGAATAAGAATGGTGTTCATGAAAAGACACACGACAAAGGAAGCCACTACTGCCCCCCCCCACCACCACCACCAAAAAAAAACAACATTGTCGCCCATCTCATGTTTGCCTGTGGCCATCTAGATGTTCTTTAGAAAATAATCAATAGACAGATGAGACCAAAGTGGAACTTTTTAGCTGAATGTTTGTAGGAAAAAGAAAGCTGTACACCAACACCAAATCCTCACCCAACTGTGCAGATCATGGAAGAAGCATCACGGGTTGGGGTTGTTTTGGTGCTTTAGGGCATGGGTGCCTTCTGATCACTGAGGAAACAATAACTTGTAAGGTAGATTAGAATATTTTGCATGTAACAGTAGCCAACCATGTTGGGTGATGCAACAAGACAATAACCCAAAGCACACAAGCAAATCAGCAAAAGAACGATTGAAAATGAAAATGTATGTTTTGGGCTGACCAGGTCCTAACCTTAACCCTAGGATATGCTGTGGCATGACCTAAAGAGAGCTGTGCATGGAGGGCATCCCAGAAATATTGATGAACTGAAACACATATAAAGAACTGAATGTTTCAAAATGCCTACTTAATATTGTACAGATCGTATTTATGGCTACAGGAAATGTTTGGTGGAGGTAATTGAGGCCAATGGGGATCTGCAGGTAATTAAATTCAAGGATTCAGTTACTTTTTCTCTCTGCAATGTGGTTGATTACTTGGGAAGTTTGTTACCATATTTTCGCCATATTAATGCAGTTTACTTTCACATGTGAAAATTAATGGGGGGAATCAAACAGTGCCTTTATTTTTTCCAACTCAGGCTCCCATCTTCAGAAATTGCCCCAGAAGGGCTTTCCACCTTATGCTGATTAAAGGTGCATTGACCAATGTACAGTTCACCTTTACAAGTAGTCCAGGCTCTCTTCTTCTTCCATAATGAAACACCACTTCTTTGCTGATTGATGTAATGTCTTTAACCTATGGCACACCTGTGCCACACTAAGAGATAAGGTGCATGCGCTGTGACTTCCTCTCAGGCTGGAATGACGTCACACATCACCATCCTCAGTGCAGTGTAGACATGCCGTGAGTGGAGGGCACATTGTCTCTAACAGCCAGAATTGGAAAAGTCAATCAGCAATGATGGGGGTGATTTGTAGTGGAAGAGGTAGGGATAGAGCCCAGGACCGCTTGTAAAGGTGAACTGGTCATTGGACACTTCACCGGTAATTAGCATATGGAGCATAAGCCCTTCTGGGTTGATATCTCAAGATGAGCTCCTGAGTTAGAAAAAATAACTGTTTGGTTCCCCATTAAGTTGCAAATGTGAAAGTATAAAATACAAAAATATGCTGACAGACTTACTTTAATGCGCTCAATAATAGACATGATCGGTACAACTGTTTGCGTGTTAGTAATCACATAGTGTTTGCCTATTAGTTACATTGTGCTTGTCTATAATTCTGATTTAGATGACAATCTGACCACACTTTATTAGTAATCTAGTAAAGTGTTACAGAGGGGGGTCTTAAACTATAAGCCATAGCCTGAAAATAAGCCCTAGCTACAGTACATAAAAAAAGCAATACTCACCTAGCAGGCACTGTCTGGGTCCCTCCTGTTGGCCTCTGGCGCTCCTGTAGGCTTCCGTGCAGTCCTCAACGCCAATAGAGCATCTCTTGCTGCTAACGGGTTTTGAGCACCCTGCCTCCAGCAAGCGATTGCTCTAATTGGCTGAGGTGGCACTACTGAACCAATCAGAACCAGCACTCGATGAACCAATCACAGCCATTCATTGAATGACATAATTGAATGGCTGTGATTGGTTCATCGAGTGCCAGCTTTGATTGTCCAAGGTGGCACTCGCGAATCAATCAGAGCAATCTCTTGCTAGAGGCGGGGTATTCACACACTCTTACCAGCAAGAGATGTTCTGTCGGCGCTGAGGACTACACAGAATCCTGCCGGGGAACAGGAGTCCAGCGGGAGGGACGCGGACGGCACCTACTAGGTGAGTATAAGACACCTTCCCCGAAAATATAACCTTATGCCTCTTTTGGGCCAAAAATTAATATAGGACAGTGTCTTATTTTCGGAGAAACACGGTCGTAATCAGTGCAAAAATCTAGAGAATTTCAAAGGGTTCACATACTTTTTCTTGCCATTTTATGACTTACCAGAACCTATTGAGCTGAAAGAAGGGGGTCTACCAATTGAAATATCCGCACTGCTAGCAAGAACATTGACTATTCAAATGAATTGGCATTTGGCATTGTGTGATGTTTCAAAAGCATTTCCATTATGACAATATCACCTTGTTAGGAGGCTTCCGCAATCTGCATACCTCCGGTGAACCCAAAGCAGTAGCTTGAATGACTATAGTATATATACTGCCAAGGTGGAATTTCCATCTAAAAGAATCTTCACACATATACTTAAGATAGAATGAAATGTACTTCAAGGTATTAAAATACATTTTTGCATTTTTCTTCCTTCCCAGATACAATTGTCGCAATACTACATTGTTTCCACAGCGGGAAATAAGATCATTCGTCAAAGCATAAATTATGTAAATGAACAGTCTCCACTTAATGCTGCTAAGATGGTCCTGGAGTGGCTTCCACTTGTCAACCTGTAAGAGCATTTCACGTTGCTAACGACTATTGCTTACGTAATTGTGCCAGCGATGTTGTTACCTTGGTAACTCGGCACCAGCGCCGCTGATTACTCCTCCAAAGTGTAGCACCTAGTTAGCCATAGATACACTGAGATCACTCGATTTCTAGGGACTGAAATAATTCAATTTCCAGAAGTCTCCCTTTTATGATGTGATTCAGCCGGCTTTAAGTATTAACATATCAATGCGCCTTTGACAGGGGTGCCGGCAAAAGACATATTTTGCAGATACTACATGTCAATTAGAGTCCTTGCTGTTTCCTGGGATAATCATTCCTGCCGGATTAAGGACAGACTGCAAAAATCATTTAATTGGTGCCATTCTGTTTTGTAGAAGGAGAGGGGAAAGGAAAGATCAGTAATACATTTCACACATTGTGGCTGCCGAAGCATAAAAGATGCATTAGCTGAGAATTTAAAATGGAAAATATATTTCTATTATATGCGAGAGAAATGTCAGGTGCGGATCGCTGGTCGGAGCTTCCAATCATTTCCTGATGAAAGATTCTGATGACTGGAAAAATACCGACACTTTGTTTTGGGGTCTGTCAGGTTCTGACATTTAATGTGTAATTGGAGAGAATTAGATATCAGCCGCATCAAGAAATAAGAGGCATGCTATTTCAGGAGGGGCTGACTCGTGTGATGATGCATTGGCACAAAGCAATTTGGTTCAGGGGTAGATCTAGGGGCTGTGCCTGGGGTTGGCTGTTTTTTACCCCTTAACCCAAGGGGTTAATGATGTCATAGAGGTGGATTGGGAAGATGCTCCAAAAATGACACCAGAATTGCTGCGTGTTCCAAAATGTGTGCCAAATTTTGAAACAGCAGAACTGTGCATTCTCTCTTATTGATTGGATGATGCCCTGATACAAAGGTGTAACATAAAGCTTCTAGGCCCCAATCCAAAACCTGTAACAGGGCCCCCAACTATAATGCTTTATTCATAGTACTGGGCTCCCTATATGGAGAAAAGAGGCCTTATGGACCCCTAAAGCTCCAGGGCCCGGATGCCACCGCATCCCCTGCACCCTCTATAGTTATGTCCCTGCCCTGATATGAAAAAGAATAATTTTGAGCTGCATAGTGAGCTGTGGGAGGGCCGGACTGAAGAGTGGGGAAGCAGCTGCCTGTGCTACCAGGAGAGAAAAAGTGCATGGGGATGACGAGAGAAGACCAGATGGCTGAGTCAGCATCGGGAAGAGGAATAGATCGCTACAGCTTGGAGCAATGAGGAAGCTATTAGCATCGCTAAAAGGAGTGGAGAATAGTGCTAACTGATCCCAGACAATGCTGTGAGACCACGGGGGGTTAGTGGAGGCTACAAATCTCATGTGATAAATTGTAAGTGAGGTCAGCCTCTGAACAGATCGTAGGATCTTAGATATGCACACTAATAGGGACAGATATTGTTTACCCAGTAGGCCTGCTGACACATATGCAGAGTGCGTTAAAGGGATTGAAGCTGTGAGCTGCACTTGTTTAATCATTATTCTGCTTTATACTTCTAAATAAATATTGTATATCTTGGTTACTCCATCTGCTGTATTGTATCCTGAGTCGTGTGTCACTAATCCTCACTCAAGACAACCCCAGCAATTGGGATCCAGTTTTGGCTGTGGGGCAAGCCAGACTATTACCCAAGAAATAGTCTTGGTTAAGAGGCAACTGACCCAACCTGGTCAGGTTTCTCTATAACACAGTACCAGAGAGTGTAGACAGAAATGTAGTTGTGAAACAGAGGGCAGGCAGAATACTTTCAAAATGAAGAATTAGGCCATGGGTGAGGGCAGGAGCAGACAGAATAATAGTCAATTAACCAGCCAAGGAGAAGTCAGGAACGCTGAATAGAACATGGATAGCCATGGTTCAAATACAGGAGAGCAGACAGTAAACACTCTAACATCATAGACTAATTGCTCAGGTACTTCATAGTGGAGAAGGGTGCCTCAAATAAACTGGAGCCTATCCAAATTGACCGGGGATTAGAAAGCAGAGCACGCTTGCCATTTAAGACGTAGACTGAGCATGTGCACACACCCTTCAGGCATCTGGGCTGGGACAGGATGCAGCATCTGACAGGAGCAGAAGGGCAGGAGCCCCGAACAATGGGAGAGGGGAGTGATTAGAGTTGGTGGCCACAGCCCTGCCATAATATGGCAAAGGAATCTATGCTCCCATTCTGTACACCACATGCCACCATCAAATGTTGCATTATGAAGTTATTCTCCTATAGAATGTATACAAGGCCACATGTAATGTCTATGGAGGGAAGGAGTGTTTATTTCTTACTATATCAATTTTATTTGCCATTAATTGGTACAAATATATCCATTCTGACTTTCTATTAGATATATGTGGTAGCTAATATTTCCTGTTTTCATCACTGTCTTGTCTTTGACTTAATTATGCAATTTCATTAGCAGTGGCCACTTTATCAGAGCCCCCCATCTAGTAGCATGTTGGATGTCCTTTGGCCTTCAGAAGGGCACCAATTTGTTGAGGCATAGATTCTACTAGGTGATAACATTGTTCAGCAGGCATATTGACCTATGCAGACAGAAGAGCTAATCCCAGTTGCTGCAAATTAGTTGGAACTACTGGCTCTGAACAGCTGGCAGGAAGGGGTCATCGGCTCATGCTGCTTGTGCCAGATTCTGACCCTCCATCACCACGGTGCAACAGAAATCTCAATTCATCTGACAGGTAATGTTTTTTTTCTACTCACTAAACCGATTTTTATGCTCTCTTACAACTGCAGTCTCGCCTCTCTGTGTTTTTCTTAGATATAATGACACTTCTGTTATAGATCGTTTGTTGTAAGGAATGACAAGTTGTGTATTTGGACACATTAGTCGGAGTACCAGCATTGTACTTGTTTATAATTTGCTTCACTGTGTAGCCGCTGTGTTGTCAGAATGGTTCTTGACATCCTCCTCTGCTTAGAATCTGGGGCACTCAAGTTGTCTCCAACTCTGGCTAGTGACCGCCTTGCCACCATCAGACCCAGCCTATAGGAGGTATGTCATGGTGGCCCAATACCCACTTCATCTGTAGATTACCGATCCACGGATCATGAGAGGAATAATATTTCACTAGTACTGATGACCAGGCCTCATTGGAGGTCACTCAGATCGCTGGATTTTCCCATCTAATGTGGATTCACACTGAAACTTTTCACTTGATTTTATGTGCACTTTGGGGTCAACGATCTATTTTCCATACAACTCCAATCGTGAAAAAAGCCATTCATTGTAGAATGTGTAGGGATAGGATTTACAGAGATATATAAAGAGTATCCAAGGACATAGCTTTAGGGCATTGAGAAGCAACAGTTACACCCAGACCCCACATATGAAGAGACCAGTATAGGTGACATATGGTAGGTAGGGAACTTGTGAAGATTTTGCATTGGGAACAAGGAGCTTTACGTTAAAGGGGTTTTCAGGGCAAAAACTATTGATGGCCTATCCTGAGGGTAGATCCTAGTATACACGAATGGAGACCAGCAGCACTGGGTAGGATACAGAGCCACTATAAGGACCTGAACTTACCCTCACAATAGGTCATCAATAGTCAATTGCTGGGAACTTGACGCTCAAGATTCCCGGCAATGAGCTGATCACCCATCCCACTGTCAGTGCAGCGGGGTTGGACGTCATCATAGGGGATAGTAGTAGAAGTGCAATTTCTGGCTTCAGTCCTATTAAATTGAAGCCAGCTATTACTTTTTCAGCACTTCCACCTCCTCCAGCATCGGGATTAGATGCAAAAGTATAATATCTGCTTAAGTAGCTATTGATTTTAATCAACATTTGCTGTCCAGACCCCTACGATAACTTTTGATCCACTGCACTGACAGCTGGCTGGATGATTAGCTCATTGCCCGAGGTCCCGAATGCCTGGGAAAACCCCTTTAAGTCTTTTGTGGGCCTTCAAGTAAGTTAGAGATGTCCACCAAGAAGTGTTATCTACCACCATGCAGCCACAACTTGGAACAAAAGATCAATATTTGTACCATTCTGTCCTCTACCTTAGTTTGCCTGTGGAACAGCAGAAAAATATTGAGCCTCTACAGAGAAAGAAGAGGAAACCAGCAGATTACAGCTTGAATGCAGCTTCGGATGTGTGACTTGAGTATAAGTGATAAAAGAACTCAAGATCACAGCAAACTAAGCAATGTACTACCAAAGTTACTCAATATTATAGGAACGCTGGCCTGAATTAATCTTCTACAAAAACAACATTTATAGAAGGGAATAGATAGAAAACTATAAAAGTCAGCTGTCTGTAAAATTGTACTTTCTCCCAAAGCTCCTTCTACTTTTCTGTTTTTCCTGGATATATGTATACAGTAGATGTTATACACAGACCCGGCTCCTCTAGCCTATGACTTCCCAGTAGCAATATCTAGTTTCTTCAATTTCACACCGCTCTGCACTTGGTCGAGTTGGGTCGAGGTTTATCCGATTTGCTGCATTATCTTTACCAGGTTGAAGTCATTTACTCTTTGGATGAAACTGCAGAGAAAAGGGGGGATAAGAGATATAAGTGCAGGGTACAGGCAGCCAGGGAGGCATGAAGGCAATATTGAAGATGAACTTGTTTTATGGTGCGGATGCTCTCTAATCTACTCACATAACTTCTAGATTGTCTTCATTTTTCTACATGTTTTAGAAGAACTGATTATAAATTGTGTGGTCACAGGAAAATAAGGTTTTACTAACATTTACTAATTGACTTTATTTGTCAACTGTATCATACGGCAGCCTGTACTGTGCATTGGAAAGAACAGGTAACTTTTCTTGATGGCTGGATTGCTTCATTGCAAGTCTGCAGCCATCTAAATCCTGCTCAACCCATGCACTTAAAGGGAATGTGTAAGTAAAATAATCATTTATTTAACCCCTTCATTCCAGAGTAGCAATAAGTGAACTTTTGAAAAGTTTGGCTAGTCCGCTTCGCCAAATTTGGGTTAACATTGTAGTTTGGAGTGAATGAGTTTGAACTGAACCACAACTTCACCAATACTAAAACAGGTCTATAACACTGTTTTAAGAGGCATAAAAGCCCTGTATCAAAGGTCATCTTGGAGTTTATCTAAGTACTTTTGAGCTGGAAGGAAAAGAATGAAGACAAATAAGGCCTCTTTCACACTGGCTACAAAATCATCGCTACAAAACACATGTATGTGAAGCTCATGGTTTCCAATGGGTTCTTTCAGGCTACAAAACATCTCATGTGAAAGAGCCCGTTGGAAACCCTGGGCTGCACATACATGTGATTTGTAGCGATGATTTTGTAGCGAGATTTTGTAGCTCGTGTGAAAGAGGCCTAAGAGTGGCTTCATGCCAGTGTTGTTTTGTGCGTGCATACGCGTGCACAAAAACACGCGTCTATTATAACCAATGCATTCCCTATGCTGTGTTCACACGTCCGTGTTTTACAAGGGTGCGCCTGTAAAGATAGGACATGCAAGCACCATAGGGAATGCACGCATTGCCTTCAATGGTGCGACGGCTGCTACCGGTGGCTTCAATGAAGGCAATGGTCTGCCGGAACCCCTTAATTTTTTTTCAGGGAAGAGCTTTACATATTAGCCCTTCCATGAAAAAGAACCATTTTAGTGTAAAAAAAAAATATATATACTTACCTGTCCGCCACTGCCGTGTCCCCCGTGGGGATGAAGAACACATCTGCCACATGCGGCAGGTGTTTTCTTTATCCTCACGGGGAATAAAGAATTCCCTGCTGCACCTGTCAGAGATGTGACAGATGCAGCAAAAGAATTCTTCATCCCTGTGAGGAATAAAGAATTCCCTACCGCAGCTGTCACAGATGAAAGCTGGGGTAGGGGATCCAGCAGCCGGCACCCCGTAATTGTTTTTCAGGGAAGGGCCTTTAAATATAAGCCCTTCCCTGAAAAACAAGGCAAACTAGTGTAAAAAAATAAACCCCAAAAAACATAATCACTTTTTTCAGCTGCCAGAGTGCAGCCGCATCCTCTCTGCACTGTCCCAGCTCTGCAATGCAGTTGTGAGTAGGTGGGGAATTAAAATCCCCGCCTGCTGAAAGAGCTGCTTCTGATTGACTAAGGCGCTCAGCCAATCACAGGCAGCTCTCGCCTTTCATTCATTACGGGGTACCAGCAGCTGGATCCTCTACCGCAGCTGTCATCTGTGACAGCTGTGGTAGGGAATTCTTTATTCCCCGAAGGAATGAAGAATTCCTTTGCCACAGCTGTCACATGTGTGACAGGTGCAGCAGGGAATTCTTTATTCCCCGCGCGGATGAAAAAAACATCTGCCGCATGTGGCAGATGCATTCTTCATCCCCGCTGGGGACACGGCAGTGGTGGACAGGTAAAAAAAAAAAATTATATATATATATATATTTTTTTTTTAACATTAAAATTCGTTGTTTTTCAGGGGAGAGCTTATATTTAAAGCTCTTCCCTGAAAAATAATTAAGGGGTGCCAGCAGACCATTGCCTTCAATGAAGCCGCCAGCAGCAGCCGTGGCTCCATTGAAGGCAATGCACACCTGCATACACGCGTGTTTTTGCGCATACAAGGGTACGCACATATGTATGCACAAACACGCTTGTGTGAAACCCCCCTAAAGAAGTAAGGAAAAAGAAGAAGGAAGAAAAAGAAGTATAAAGAAGGAAAAAGGAGAATGAGGAAAAAGAAAAGAAAAAATAAGGGAAAAGGAACAAAAAAGATAAAAGAGGAAAAAGAAAAAAGAAGAAATGTAATGGGTTTGGCTGAGATGAATCCCCCAAGTGTCAAGTTCTCCCAGGAACCGAACATTTAGCAACGTTTGACCAGAAACAGGGTTCTACTTCAAACAACACTACTCCCAAGCATTTGTTTGTTTGTTTGTTTTATTTTATTTTCCCTCCTTGCTTTCAAAAAATCCCAACTTCTCTATTTTTTTTATCGACATCTGATTACTTGCCTTTCGTGGGGCGAGTTGTATTTTGCAATGATAGCATTTAACATATAACATACTAAAAACTTAAATATTTCCAAGTGGGATGGAATAAAAAAATGCAATAATGCAATTTATTTTCCTTTTGAGGAGGGGAGGGGGGGGGGGGCTTGCTTACAAAGTACAGCAAAAATTATGTGGTAACTTCATTTTGTGAAGCAGTATAATTACAACGATACCAACATTTTTTTGACATTGTGTATTCCTTTTTTTTATGGTATTCAGCGTGCGGGATAAATAATGTGTTATTTAATAGATTAAACTTTTACAGATGCACTGATTCTGAATATGTTCACTTTTTTTGTTTTGCTTTTCTATGCTAACAATGTGACAGGATTTTTTAATAACTGTTATTATTTTTACTTTTTGTAATAATTAAAAAAAGTTAAAACTTTCTTTAACTTATTTTAACTTTTTTTTAGTCCCTGTAGGGACCTTGAAACTGTGATCATTTGATTGCTTATACAATGTACTGCAATACTTCAGTATTGTATTTTCTGCAGGGATTTTACTAAGCCTTGAGTAGCTCCAAAATCTATGCATAAAGATCCTGTTCCTCCACATCTTCTCCAGCAATTAGGAGATGAAGTGATGTATATGTAAAAGAGCCTTAAAGGAGTATAGTAGCACCGTAATAATAGCTTCTGATACTTCTCCAAATATGAAGCACAGGAAGTGGACATCTGAGCCTAGTAGAGAGCCATCCTCCATTCTTGGGAGGAGATTGTCCCAGAGAGATCTTTCTCCTATTTTAGAAGTTGTGCCATCTTTTTAAAAGGGGATTCCCCAGAATTTGTACAGGGCGCTTGTCCTTTTTTTATGCATAGCTTATGTAGTCTGAATAAGGTCAGCTAAGATCAATGGCAATGTTACTTGAGTTGAAGGATTATAATTAGAGATGAGCGAGCATACTCGATAAGGCAAACTACTCGAGCGAGTAGTGCCTTATTCGAGTACCTCCCCGCTCGTCTCTAAAGATTCGGCTGCCGGCGCGGGTGAGAGGTGAGTTGCGGCGGTGAGCAGGTGGGAGCGGGAGGGGGGGGGGGGGAGAGAGAGATCTCCCCTCCGTTCCTCCCCGCTCTCCCCCGCCGCTCCCCGCCCCCTGCTGGCAGCCGAATCTTTGAAGACGAGCGGGCAGGTACTCGAATAAGGCACTACTCGCTTGAGTAGTTTGCCTTATCGAGTATGCTCGCTCATCTCTAATTATAATGTAAGAAATTGCTTATCATTAAGTATGTGTATCACTCAGAAGAAAGGATATTGTATTTTTCCTGAAGTTGGTAGAACATTAGAATGCCATTCTTAAATTGCTTTGACCAGAGGGTCCACTGAGATATTAAGGATAAAGTATAGAATAGGGGATTGTGGAATTGGGAGAGTTATTTTGGGGGTGAGATGCTCCCCTAGACCAAGCTTGCAAGGATACTTGAATTGACAAGGAGATAGATAAAGGTTCCATTGTGCGTGGATGTTGAGTAAGGCAAAGGCTTTCCAGTCATTAGTTGACAACAGGTTTGATTCCAACAGTAGCCATGTTTTATCAGAAATCTGAAAAACTTCTAAGTACGTTGCCTTGCAAACCCTCCCACTCCATGTCCCTGTACTAACCTTACACAGAGAATGACTCCAAGAATTCAGTCTCACCTGTGACATTAACAAGAGGGTTTCCTCTACATTTAGAGGAAAGGAGGTTTCATCACCAACATAGAAGGGGGTTCTTCACTGTAAGAACAGTGAGACTATGAAACTTTCTGCTTGAGGAAGTAGTGATGGCAAAATCAATAGAGGAGTTTAAGAGGGGGACTTCTTTTCGGAGCACTACGACATTGCAGTATATAGACATTAAATGACCAGAGGGGTTGTTGATCTGGATCTTGGAGTCCAGTAGAAACTTTCAAATGTCCTTCCAGGGATTATTCTGACTGCCATTATGGAGTCAGGAAGGATTTTTTTCCTTCAAAATGAGATATATTGGCTTCTGCATCATGGTTTTTTTTTTGCCTTCCTCTGGATCAACAAGGGGCGTGGAAGGGTGGAAACAGGCTAAACTGGATAGATATTTGTCTTTTTTCAGTCTTGCATACCATGTTACCTCCCCCTGAGATGTCATTACCGACATGCCCATACACTCAGTCCACTGGAAGAACTCACTGAATAAGATTTCAGCATGGGCCACATCATGTGAACAGGTGGGATATACAGCAATTCATACACATTTTTGAATGAAATGTCTTGGCTTTACATGTTAAAAAATACTGGGATTAGAGGGATTTAATAATCTCAATAAAAAAATGTTATCGGATTTTAAAATTTTTTTTTTTTACAATGCACAAGATATTTTAAAGAAATCAAGTAAAACAACCATTCTAAGATAACAGAATATTGTCAATTCCAGGTACAACATCATTGAGATTTTTACCATTGCACTCTTAGAAGCTAGTTAAACATGAACATTTAAAAATCCTGGTGACCCAGGAAATAAAGAAAGCAAAAGGATAAAATAAAGTTTACAAGAAAGTGTCATTTTTCAAGTTTAGCAAGATAAACTATGTGTGCATTTAAAAGGACTGATTAGCAATGAAACTCTAGTTATGTATCAACAGCGTCAGGGTGTCTAAGGTAGAGAGAGGTAGAATGCTGAAGGATTGTCGGACCTGAAAGAATTGTAGGCAAGAGAGCTATAAAAGTGAGGTTGGATAAAGTTTAAGCTGAGCCTTCCATTTGGAAAGAGAATCTGCTATTTTACCTCTTTGGCTTTAGGCATTTTTTCATAGAGGCAGTTAGTACTTACAGTCAATATTAGTTCGCCTTTAGTAGGAACATTAAGGGATTTCTAATTCCTAGCAATTAGTAGAAACGTAGCATGTGGTATATTGCAAATAATAGTTCTATATTTAGCTAAATATATTTATCAATTGCTATGAGGAGTAGATCTAACCTCGGTTCACAGCTGATAGAGATAACACATAGTGTCGATATGAAAAGAAAAACTGAGGAACACATATAGCATTTTTATTGAAATTGTATTTTCTCCCTTACCCCCTCCAAATCCCATCAGCTTTTCTATGATACCTCGATGCAACCAGCACTCAATGTAAACTATCCATTACATATATATCAGACCATCTTCCCCAAATTTCCTTTTTCATATATTTTCCCCTTCCAAGGATACAACATCTTTTATTTTTGCAACAAAATCTCCTACTGTCAGGGGGGCCAAGCTGCATCCAGCGGGCAGTAATCAGCTTCTGCGCCTGATACAATGCTCACTGAATTCCAAAATACACACAATCCTAGACCATATGCATTAAATCTCCACCATCCATATAATATATTGGACAGTCTGAGTTTAATCTAATACCCATGTTAAATAACTTTAATGGAGTATGATAAACTTTATGTTCTAAATACAATAACTATGGGGAACATCAGAAAACGCTCTAAATTGTTCAAAACTATAAAATAAGACCTCCAGAAGTTATTTTTCTAAAAAGATTACTTCTATGGTGAAAATCTCCTCAACTTAAAAGACTCTGGCAATTTAGGGTTGCTCAAAAGGGGGTTGTGTATACCGTAGTAAATCCATCTAGTTGTAAAATCTGCTTACATTTATTCCATAATTTAATTATTAATGTAATAGTCGGCCTTAGTCCCTTTTTCTTCCTTTCACTTCTTTATCACATACCATTATAGAGGGACTACAATCTGTCATATTGGAAACCAATATGCCATTCAACCACACCCCATCTCTTTCTCCACACCCCTTCAATTGTTGCAATTAAGATGCCAGAAGATATGTCCAAATGTTTGTAATTGCCAACCCTATCGATTACTAATCCCTTTAAATAGTCTCCAATTTAATTCTAGCAGATTTCTTATTCCATAATAAACTCCTAAATATTGCATGGTGTCTAAAAAATTATCCAAACCGGAGAATTGCGAAGGATATAGAGATATCACTGAAGTGGAAGAGATCCCAGATGGGGATTATGACGTGTACACTGCATGGGACCCCTAAAACATAACGTTTATTATAACTGTTATTAAAAATCCTATTTAAGGACTAACATGAAAAGATCAAAAAACAAACAAAAAGGACAATTTGACACACATTGTAAAAAATGTCCACAACAGGGAGGAACCCAATCGATGAAGGAGGGTCCTCTGTTTGGATTGATGGTGTAACGTTTCTCGCGGATAGATGGTGTGTGAAGGTTGCTACACATATATGGTGCCACTCCACCATAGATGACTGCAGTGAAGTATTACCAATCACCGCATGCATGCAGAGTGCTATCAATTAAAGTATAATTATATTTTGTACAGTTCTCATTCGTGTACCCTTCTGTTCTTTCTAGTTATATATAGTTCTATTTGTTTGTTCAACGCGTTTCATCACATAAGACTCATCAGGAACCATAAGTGGATTCATATACAGAACTGCTAACAGAATTTTATTTTCCTAGAATGGGCATTTTGATAAGCTATATTTGGCTTCTTGATGGATGCCAACATTTCTTATATAAAGGACTAGCTTACCCGTCGCGCGTTGCTGCGAAGACAGACATACATACATTCGTTTTTATATATCTAGTGTAGTAATGCATAAAGGACAGACAGACAGACATACATTCATTTTTATATATATAGATGACATCAGGAAGTGAGAGAATAAGATTATGTACGTAAAACTTGGACGCTAATTCTTTGGTGCTTAGAATTGAATAATCGAGTTGGGACCCTTTAACTTTTCCTATTTAATGCATAATCAATGCTTCTGCCAAATTTCATGTTTCTATGACATTGGGAAGTGAGAAAATTAGATTCCGTACGAAAAATTTGGACGCTAATTCTTTGGCGCTTAGAATTGAATAATCGAGTTGGGACCCATTAGCTTTTCCTATTTATGACATAATCAATGCTCGTGCCAAATTTCAAGTTTCTATGACATCGGGAAGTGAGAGAATTAGATTCCGTACCTAAAATTTGGACGCTAATTCTTTTGCGCTTAGAATTGAATAATCGAGTTGGGACCCATTAGCTTTTCCTATTTATGACATAATCAATGCTCGTGCCAAATTTCAAGTTTCTATGACATTGGGAAGTGAGAGAATTAGATTCTGTACGTAAAATTTGGATGCTAATTCTTTGGTGCTTAGAATTGAATAATTGGGTTGGGACTTATTACCTTTTCCTATTTATGATATAATCAATGCTTGTGCCAAATTACATTGGGAAGTAAGAAAATTAGATTCCGTACGTAAAATTTGGACGCTAATTCTTTGGCGCTTAGAATTGAATAATCAAGTTGGGACCCATTAGCTTTTCCTATTTATGACATAGTCCATGCTCGTGCCAAATTTGAAGTTTCTATGACATTGGGAAGTGTGAAATTTAGATTCCGTATGTAAAATTTGGACGCTAATTCTTTGGCGTTTAGAATTGAATAATCGAGTTGGGACCCATTAACTTTTCCTATTTATGACATAATCAATGCTCGTGCCAAATTTCAATTTTCTATGACATTGGAAAGTGAGAGAATTAGATTCCATACGTAAAATTTGGAAGCTAATTCTTTGGCGCTTAGAATTGAATAATCGAGTTGGGACCCATTAGCTTTTCCTATTTATGACATAATCAATGCTCGTGCCAAATTTCAAGTTTCTATGACATTGGGAAGTGAGAAAATTAGATTCCGTACGTAAAATTTGGACGGTAATTCTTTTGCACTTAGAATTGAATAATCGAGTTGGGACCTATTAACTTTTCCTATTTATGATATAATCAATGCTTGTGCCAAATTACATTGGGAAGTAAGAAAATTAGATTCCGTACGTAAAATTTGGACGCTAATTCTTTGGCGCTTAGAATTGAATAATCGAGTTGGGACCCATTAGCTTTTCCTATTTATGACATAGTCCATGCTCGTGCCAAATTTCAAGTTTCTATGACATTGGGAAATGTGAAAATTAGATTCCGTATGTAAAATTTGGACGCTAATTCTTTGGCGCTTAGAATTGAATAATCGAGTTGGGACCCATTAACTTTTCCTATTTATGACATAATCAATGCTCGTGCCAAATTTCTATTTTCTATGACATTGGAAAGTGAGAGACTTAGATTCCGTACGTAAAATTTGGACGCTAATTCTTTGGCGCTTAGAATTGAATAATTGAGTTGGGACCCATTAACTTTTCCTATTTATGACAGAATCAATGCTCGTGCCAAATTTCAAGTTTCTATGACATTGGGTAGTGAGAAAATTAAATTCCGTACGTAAAATTTGGACGGTAATTCTTTTGCACTTAGAATTGAATAATCGAGTTGGGACCTATTAACTTTTCCTATTTATGACAGAATCAATGCTCGTGCCAAATTTCAAGTTTCTATGACATTGGAAAGTGAGAGAATTAGATTCCGTATGTAAAATTTGGACGCTAATTCTTTGGCGCTTAGGATTAAATAATCGAGTTGGGACCAATTACCTTTTCCTATTTATGACATAATCAATGCTCGTGCCAAATTTCAAGTTTCTATGACATTGGAAAGTGAGAGAATTAGATTCCGTACGTACAATTTGGACGCTAATTCTTTGGCGCTTAGAATTGAATAATCGAGTTGGGACCAATCACAGCCATCGCATTGGTTCATCAAGTGCTGAACTGATTGGCTAAGAAACACTGGAGAACCAGTCAGAACTAATTACTTCCTGGAGGCGGGATTTATGAATCCTGTAACCAGGAAGTGATCTTTTGTGCGTGAACGAGTACTGCAGGATGCATGGTGGAGCTCCGGACCACAGCAGGAGTACCCCAACCAAGCTTGCTAGGTAAGTTTTTTTTTTGTAATGCAGCTGCGTCTTATTTTTAGTATAGGGCTTATATTCAAGCCTCCTCGAAAATCTGGGCAGGGCCTATTTTCAGGATAGACGGTTTCTTTCAGGGAAACAGGGTATATAATATGAAAATAGAGGTCACAAGTGTTATCTAAAATATTGTTCATACTTTCTCTGCCAATCGGAAGGTGTCAGCACCTGTTGAACGACGCCATCTCACCAAATACTGCCGTATAACATAATTTTCTCTCAACGTGAGTAGATTTCTCTTGTGAAAATTCAGGTTTCTCATGGTAGGACCGCACAAGGTGTGTCACAAAGCCCTTCGAGAAGCATGTGGCAAAGAAGTACTGCCATACCAAAATGTGACAAGATAATAACGTTTAAGGAAGAATGCGAAAGTGTCGAATACGAGACCAAAGCAATCAGGACTGTGATGGCACAGACGAATCCCATGTTGTCAAGTCCGCATGCTGCTGGAAGCAAACCGATAGTGGACAAGCGAAGATTTCACTATGGAAATTAACATTTCTGACAATACACCTGAAAATGTGAAAAAAATTGCTAGCAGATGGGTTCCACACAACCTTTCTGAGGTTCAAGCTTGGCACCAAGGTGTCTGCATTTCATCTGGCTGAATATGAAAGAGAAGGACAATCTTTTGAGACGCATTATTACAATGGATGAGACATGAGTACAGAGCTACGAGCCTTAGTCTGCTGACTGGAAGTACCAACATTGCCCCTCGGTCCAAGAAATTCAAGCAAGCACTGAGCAATGTTAAGGTAATGCATATTGTTGCTTATGACTTACACGGGTGTGATACTGTTGCATGCCATCACTCCTCATGTTACTGTGAACAGCTAGTATTACCAATCTTTCTTGCAATACCATCTTAGTCCAGCATTGCATCCTAGGAGACCAGCTCTCGCTGTCGTGTGGCCACAATTGTGAAACAGCTGTTTCAAAGATGGAGTTAGGAGGTGTTGCAGTAGTAACTTGGCAGGGAGGTATGCAACTCTTCGGCATGTACCTCCCATTGAACAATGATTGGCTCTTGCCTTTTTTTGATCATCTTCTTAGCCCCTCCATTTAATGTTCATGGGTTCTCAAAAAAACATAAATATATACGAGTAATCCTCAACTGAACAGTCCCTGCTAGTCTTCAAAAGAACACTATGTGCTATGGTTTCTGGCTAGTTCTGTTTTTTGAAGATACATTCACTGCAGCATCAACTGTTAAAGGGGTTGTCCCGCAAAAGCAAGTGGGGTTATACACTTCTGTATGGCCATATTAATGCACTTTGTAATGTACATTGTGCATTAATTATGAGCCATACAGAAGTTATAAGAAATTTTTCACTTACCTGCTCCGTTGCTAGCGTCCTCGTTTCCATGGAGCCGCCTAATTTTCAGCGTCTAATCGCCAGATTAGACGCGCTTGCGCAGTCCGTGTCTTCTTCTTTTCTCAATGGGGCCGCTCGTGCCGGAGAGCGACTCTGTGTAGCTCCGCCCCGTCACGTGTCCAATCAGGAGGCTGGAATCGGCAATGGACCGCACAGAAGCCCTGCGGTCCACCGAGAGAGAAGATCCCGGCGGCCATCTTCAGCAGGTAAGTAAGAAGTCACCGGAGCGCGGGGATTCAGGTAAGCGCTGTCCGGTGTTCTTGTTTAACCCCTGCGTCGGGGTTGTCTCGCGCCAAACGGGGGGGGGGGGGAGGTTGAAAAAAAAAAAAACCGTTTCGGCGCGGGACAGCCCCTTTAAGTTGAACCAATTTGAAGATTGCTGCAAATATTTATGTGTGTTCAACGGACTCGGTAACCAATAAGCGTGCGTTGGGAAGGGGTGGAAATTTCAAACAAACTGCCACCGAAAAACCGCATGCCCTCTAACTAGTTGCTGAACAATATTTCAGGCCGTGTAAATGTTGCCAAAAATTTGTTCAGCAATCACCAAATTAACTAACTATTGCTCCACATAAAAACCACAAAAACATTCATACGCTTTAGCAACTATTTCAAATGACAATTCAGAAGACAGTTGTCTAGAGATGAGCAAGCACCAAAATGCTCGGGTGCTCGTTACTCGAGACGAAATTTTCGCGATGCTCGAGGGTTTGTTTCGAGTAACGAACCCCATTGAAGTCAATGGGCGACCCGAGCATTTTTGTATTTCGCCGATGCTCGCTAAGGTTTTCATTTGTGAAAATCTGGGCCATTCAAGAAAGTAATGGGAACGACACAGCAACGGATCGGGCAGGCGAGGGGCTACATGTTGGGCTGCATCTCAAGTTCCCAGGTCCCACTATTAAGCCACAATAGCGGCAAGAGTGCCCCCCCCCCCCCAACAATTTTTACTTCTGAAAAACCCTCATGAGCAAGGCATACCTTAGCTAAGCACCACACTTTCTCCAACAAAGCACAATCACTGCCTGCATGACACTCCGCTGCCACTTCTCCTGGGTTACATGCTGCCCAACCCCCCCGCACGACCCAGTGTCCACAGCACACACCAAAGTGCCCCTGCGCAGCCTTCAGCTGCCCTCATGCCACACGCTGGCCTCATAGCCACACCACCCTCATGTCTATTTATAAGTGCGTCTGCCATGAGGAGGAACCGCAGGCACACACTGCAGAGGGTTGGCACGGCCAGGCAGCGACCCTCTTTAAAAGGGACGGGGCGATAGCCCATAATGCTGTACAGAAGCAATGAGAAATCCAATCCTGTGCCACCTCCATCAGGAGCTGCACACGTGGGCATAGCAATGGGGAACCCATGTGACACACACTATTCATTCTGTCAAGGTGTCTGCATGCCCCAGTCAGACCGCGTTTTTTTTATAAATAGTCACAGGCAGGTACAACTCCGCAATAGGAATTCCGTGTGCACCCACAGCATGGGTGGCTCCCTGGAACCCACCGGCTGTACATAAATGTATCCCATTGCAGTGCCCTGGACAGCAGAGCTAACGTCAGATTAAATGCAGGTGGACTTCGACCCACACTGCATGCCCCAGTCAGACTGGGGTTTTTTATAAGTAGACACAGGCAGGTACAACTCCCTATTGTGAAGTCCCTGTGGACCGACAGCATGGGTGGCTCCCTGGAACCCACCGGCGGTACATAAATAAATCCCATTGCAGTGCCCAGCACAGCTGAGGTAACATCAGGTTTAGTGCAGGTGGACTTCGGCCCACACTGCATGCCCCAGTCAGACTGGGGTTCTTTAGAAGTGGACACATGCAGTTACAACTCCGTGTGGACCAACAGCATGGGTGGGTCCCAGGAAGCCACCGGCGGTACATAAATATATCCCATTGCAGTGCCCAGCACAGCTGAGGTAGCGTCAGGTTTAATGCAGGTGGGCTAAAAATTACTAGGATTACACTGTAGGCGAGGGCCCAAAAAAATTGGTGTACCAACAGTACTAATGTACCTCAGAAAAATTGCCCATGCCCAACCAAGAGGGCAGTTGAAACCCATTAATCGCTTTGGTTAATGTGGCTTAATTTGTAACTAGGCCTGGAGGCAGCCCAGTTAAAATAAAAATTGGTTCAGGTGCAAGTTTCAACGCTTTAATGAGCATTGAAACGTATAAACATTGTTTACAAAAGTTATATGACTGAGCTTTGTGGGCCTAAGAAAAATTGCCCGTTCAGCGTGATTACGTGAGGTTTCAGGAGGAGGAGCAGGAGGAGGAGGATGAATATAATACACAGATTGATGAAGCTAAAAGGTCCCTGTTTTTTATGGTGATAGAGAACGATGCTTCCATCCGTGGGTGCAGCCTACGTATTGTTTAGGTACCGCTGCTGTCCGCTGGTGGAGAAGAGAAGTCTGGGGAAATCCAGGCTTCGTTCATCTTTATGAGTGTAAGCCTGTTGGCACTGTCGGTTAACAGGCGGGTACGCTTATCCGTGATGATTCCCCCAGCCGCACTAAACACCCTCTCTGACAAGACACTAGCCACAGGACAAGCCAGCACCTCCAGGGCATACAGCGCGAGTTCAGGCCACGTGTCCAGCTTCGACACCCAGTAGTTGTAGGGGGCAGAGGCGTCACGGAGGACGGTCATGCGATCGGCTACGTACTCCCTCACCATCCTTTTACAGTGCTCCCGCCGACTCAGCCTTGACTGGGGAGCGGTGACACAGTCTTGCTGGGGAGCCATAAAGCTGTCAAAGGCCTTGAAGAGTGTTCCCCTACCTGCGCTGTACATGCTGCCTGATCTCCGCACCTCCCCTGCTACCTGGCCCTCGGAACTGCGCCTTCGGCCACTAGCGCTGTCGAATGGGAATTTTACCATCAGTTTGTCCGCCAGGGTCCTGCGGTATAGCATCACTCTCGAACCCCTTTCCTCTTCGGGTATGAGAGTGGAAAGGTTCTCCTTATACCGTGGGTCGAGCAGTGTGTACACCCAGTAATCCGTAGTGGCCAGTATGCGTGTAACGCGAGGGTCACGAGAAAGGCATCCTAACATGAAGTCAGCCATGTGTGCCAGGGTACCTGTACGCAACACATGGCTGTCCTCACTAGGAAGATCACTTTCAGGATCCTCCTCCTCCTCCTCAGGCCATACACGCTGAAAGGATGACAGGCAAGCAGCATGGGTACCCTCTGCAGTGGGCCAAGCTGTCTCTTCCCCCTCCTCCTCATGCTCCTCCCCCTCCTGCTCTTCCTCCTCAACGCGCTGAGATATAGACATGAGGGTGCTCTGACTATCCAGCGACATACTGTCTTCCCCCGCCTCCGTTTCCGAGCGCAAAGCATCTGCCTTTATGCTTTGCAGGGAACTTCTCAAGAGGCATAGCAGAGGAATGGTGACGCTAATGATTGCAGCATCGCCGCTCACCATCTGGGTAGACTCCTCAAAGTTTCCAAGGACCTGGCAGATGTCTGCCAACCAGGCCCACTCTTCTGTAAAGAATTGAGGAGGCTGACTCCCACTATGCCGCCCATGTTGGAGCTGGTATTCCACTATAGCTCTACGCTGCTCATAGAGCCTGGCCAACATGTGGAGCGTAGAGTTCCACCATGTGGGCAAGTTGCACAGCAGTCGGTGCACTGGCAGATTAAACCGATGTTGCAGGTTCCGCAGGGTGGCAGCGTCCGTGTTGGACTTGCGGAAATGTGCGCAGAGCCGGCGCACCTTTCCGAGCAGGTCTGACAAGCGTGGGTAGCTTTTCAGAAAGCGCTGAACCACCAAATTAAAGACGTGGGCCAGGCATGGCACGTGCGTGAGGCTGCCGAGCTGCAGAGCCGCCACCAGGTTACGGCCATTGTCACACACGACCATGCCCGGTTGGAGGCTCAGCGGCGAAAGCCAGCGGTCGGTCTGCTCTGTCAGACCCTGCAGCAGTTCGTGGGCCGTGTGCCTCTTCTCTCCTATGCTGAGTAGTTTCAGCACGGCCTGCTGGCGCTTGCCCACCGCTGTGCTGCCACCTCGCGCGACACCGACTGGTGGCGACGTGCTGCTGCTAACACATCTTGATTGCGAGACAGAGGTTGCGGAGGAGGAGGGTGGTTTAGTGGAGGAAGCATACACCGCCGCAGATACCACCACCGAGCTGGGGCCCGCAATTCTGGGGGTGGGTAGGACGTGAGCGGTCCCAGGCTCTGACTCAGTCCCAGCCTCCACTAAATTCACCCAATGTGCTGCCAGGGAGATATAGTGGCCCTGCCCGCCTGTGCTTGTCCACGTGTCCGTTGTTAAGTGGACCTTGGCAGTAACCGCGTTGGTGAGGGCACGTACAATGTTGTGGGAGACGTGGTCGTGCAGGGCTGGGACGGCACATCAGGAAAAGTAGTGGCGACTGGGAAGCGAGTAGCGCGGGGCCGCCGCCGCCATGATGGTTTTGAAAGCCTCCGTTTCCACAAGCCTATACGGCAGCATCTGCAGGCTGATCAATTTGGCTATGTGCACGTTTAACGCTTGAGCGTGCGGGTGCGTGGCGGCGTACTTGCGCTTGCGCTTAAACAGTTGCGCTAGCGACGGCTGGACGCTGCGCTGAGAGACATTGCTGGATGGGGCCGAGGACAGCGGAGGTGAGCGTGTGGGTGCAGGCCAGGAGACGGTCGTGCCTGTGTCCTGAGAGGGGGGTTGGATCTCAGTGGCAGGTTGGGGCACAGAGGGAGAGGCTGTGGTGCAAACCGGAGGCGGTGAACGGCCTTCGTCCCACCTTGTGGGGTGCTTGGCCATCATATGCCTGCGCATGCTGGTGGTGGTGAGGCTGGTGGTGTTGGCTCCCCGGCTGATCTTGGCGCGACAAACCTTGCACACCACAGTTCGTTGGTTGTCTGCACTCTCAGTGAAAAACTGCCAGACCTTTGAGCACCTCGGCCTCTGTAGGGTGGCATGGCGCGAGGGGGCGCTTTGGGAAACAGTTGGTGGATTATTCGGTCTGGCCCTGCCTCTACCCCTGGCCACCGCACTGCCTCTTCCAACCTGCCCTGCTGCTGCCCTTGCCTCCCCCTCTGAAGACCTGTCCTCAGTAGGCGTAGCAAACCAGGTGGGGTCAGTCACCTCATCGTCCTGCTGCTCTTCCTCCGAATCCTCTGTGCGCTCCTCCCTCGGACTTACTCCAATTACTACTACCTGAGTGATAGACAACTGTGTCTCATCGTCATCGTCCTCCTCACCCACTGAAAGCTCTTGAGACAGTTGCCGGAAGTTCCCAGCCTCATCCCCCGGACCCAGGGAACTTTCCAAAGGTTGGGCATCGGTCACGACAAACTCCTCTGGTGGGAGAGGAACCATTGCTGCCCATTCTGGGCAGGGGCCCGAGAACAGTTCCTGGGAGTCTGCCTGCTCCTCAGAATGTGTCATTGTAATGGAGTGAGGAGGCTGGGAGGAAGGAGGAGCAGCAGCCAGAGGATTCTGAGTTGCAGCAGTGGACGGCATAGAGCTCTGGGTGGTCGATAGATTGCTGGATGCACTTTCTGCCATCCACGACAGGACCTGCTCACACTGCTCATTTTCTAATAAAGGTCTACCGCGTGGACCCATTAATTGTGAGATGAATCTGGGGACACCAGAAACGTGCCTCTCTCCTAATCCCGCAGCCGTCGGCTGCGATACACCTGGATCAGGAGCTTGGCCTGTGCCCACACCCTGATTTGGGCCTCCACGTCCTCGCCCGCGTCCACGTCCTCTAGGCCTACCCCTACCCCTCAGCATGGTGTATTACGAGTAGATCAGAAACAGAACGCTGTAATTAAATGTGCCGCTTATTGGCCTGTGGTTGGAGGCTGACTTCCCTTACGGAACGCACAGCAGAGCCAGGAAACAATTTTGCGCACGCCTGTAGTGAGACGTAGGTGCGTATCAATGAGCTAGTGGAATTCACAGCGCAGAAGCAGTCAAGTCGCCAAAGGGCAGTGGTAGGCCTTAAGTATTTGGCTTCCCTTTTTTTAAATGGTGAGCTGAAACACCAGACAGATACTGTATGCAGCGTTTATTATGTTTTCTGTTTCCCTCTGGCGCTATGATGGCGGTGATGTAAAGGGCACAGCAGAGCCAGGAAACAATTTTGCGCAAGCCTGCTGTAACGCTTAGCTGCGTATTAATTAGGACTACTACCCCCAGCAGACAGGCAGTACACTGAAGACGGTCACAGGCAGCCCAAATATAGTATTTTTCCCCAATTTTTTTTAAAAAGCCCACTGCCTATATAGACAGTATATCTCTTTCACCTTTCCCACTGTCCCTGCCTCACCAGTACTGCCCCTATACTCTGTACAATGACTGCAGACTGAGGACGCAATGGTCTGCACGCCCCATATACAAAAAAAAAATAAAATTGTGCAACACTGCTAAAAGCAGCCTCAACAGTACTGCACACAGTCAGATGTGGTCCTAAGAAGGACCGTTGGGATTCTTCAAGCCTAAAATAACACCTAACGCTCTCCCTATAGCAGCAGCAGCATCAGCAGCACTTTCCCTGATCTATGTCAGAATGCATCTGTGGCGAGCCGCGGGCGGGGCAGATTTTAATACTCGGGTGACACCTGATCTCGCCAGCCACTCACTGCAGGGGGGTGGTATAGGGCTAGAACGTCACAGGAGGAAGTTGTAATGCCTTCCATGTCTTTCCATTGGCCAGAAAAGCGCGCAAATGTCTCAGAGATGAAAGTGAAAGTAACTCGAACATCGCGTGGTGCTCGTCTCGAGTAACGAGCATCTCGAACACCCTATTACTCGAACGAGCATCAAGCTCGGACGAGTACGCTCGCTCATCTCTACAGTTGTCCCATGTAAAGCCACCCTAAGATTCATTCGCGATGACACATCGGTTTTATTACTCCTGACTGCCCATTGTCTTTTAACCAGTAATCCATTATAGTCTCCGTTTCTACTGTTCCATTTCTACTATATACTAGTACAAATGAAAGCGACTCCTATTGGTTGCAATGAATTACATCTGATTTATGCCCACGGCACCATGTTATTAAATAAACCACACAGAATTCAATAAAACTGGATGCATTTTTTCCGCAGGCAGAGAACAATGTGTTTTACTTGTTCATTTCCCCTTTGGAAAAGAATTGACTGCACAGATTTGCCAATTTCACACTGGTTCGTTCCTCTGAGCTCTCTCAATGTTTACATTATTTATCGGGAACACCATGTTATGGAGTATGTGACACTCCGACAAAGCTGCTCCAATATTTTCACAACATCTTCTGTTTGATCCTTCAGTTCTTCATTACATATTAACGTTGACTACAGGCCGCACTGCTGGGTCAGCACTCATACTGAGAGGTGCTCCATGAGCATCTGGTAATGCTGGAGGAAGAATCTTATGTGCGTTGCGAAGTCATTAGTTTTATTATACAAGAGCGTTTAATTAGTACCTGGGATTGTGGGTGCGAATAATATTATTCTAGGCACATACTCAATTGCCCTTATTTGCAATGTTCAATGAATTCGCAAATCAAAGTGAAATATCTATCTATTTAATATCTATCTATCTCATATATTTATCTATACTGCTTGGCCACTCTATTAGGAATACCCATCCAGCAGCATCTTGGACCACCTTTGGCCTTAAGAACTGCAACAATTCATAATGGTGTTCATCCACAGGTATCAGACGACCCAGTGTGTTCCAAAAAAACATTCCCCACACCATTACTTCACCTCCATCAGCCTGAACTGCTGACACCTGACAGGAAGAGTCCATTCTGCATGCTACTTAGGCCATATTCTGACCCTCCTATCAGCATGTGCACTGGTTAAGGCACTGGGATAGAGTGTATAAAAGCCTCAGGTCTGAAGAGTAGTCAGGGATGAGCCAGGGGTCAGCAGTGGGAGGTCTCGGTTTGCAGTAGAGATGGATGAGGTGGGTAACGTAGGCAGATGGGAAGCAGAAGTCGGTATCAGGAGGTCTTGTAAGAATAGCAGAGGAGCAGGCAGAAGTGGAGCTTGATCAATCAATGCTGTAGAGCAGAATAATCATGCACTGAGGGAGTGGCAGAGCCAGGCTTTTATAGGAAGTGCAATGAAGAACAGAGGTGGGGTCAGGACCAGGAGGCAGGAACTAGATGACTGAGATCAGGGAACAAGGCTGAAAGTCGTGCAAGGGAACTATCCACAGGAAGGATGGCTCAGTAGTGAGAGCCACCAGCTGGAGTGCAGTAGGTCCGCGCTTCGATCCCTGACAGCATGGTTTAACAGATATTAGGATTCATATAGCCAGGTGATGTTTTTCCACTGCTCAGTGTTGAAATTTTTATGCTCTTTTACCCATTGCAGTCTCGCCTTTCTATTTCTCTTAAACAGCAATGACACTGGAATTAGTTTTCTGTTGTTATAGGTCATCCGTGCTATGGAATGACAAGTTGTGCATTTGGACATGTTAGTTGGAGCACCCGCATTTCATTTGACTGCAATTTTCTTGACTGTGCACCGCCTGTTCTTCAGAAGAATTCTTGACATCCCCTTATAACGTTTTTGTTGACGAGTTGTTTCCATCTGCAGGATCCCCTTTCATTGTTTGTTTTTTCTTGATCACACCATTCTCAGTATACTCTCCACACAAGAAAACCGCATGCGGTTGATAGTGAAATCCTAGTCTAGCATCGATGACCAGGCCTCATGATCACCAGGTTTCATTGCAAGCTACTCAGATCTCTCGATAATCCCCTTCTAATGTGGATTAACACTAAATCTGATCCACAGAAAAGTTGCCCACTTGATTTTAGGATGCACTCCAAGGTCACGTGTCCATTTTCCATACAGGGAAGCTCTAACTTTGAAAGGGCCAGTGTCTTCTATAGTGGGCATTTAGTGTACTGTATCTGTATTGCATCAAATAATTATGCATGAGCGACAAAAAAGTGGATTTTTTTTTCTAATAACGCTATGTGTGATGCCACCCTTAGTTTGACAAATGTAGACCATTGCCATAAAGTGATACCAAGGATTATCTTATACATGGTCATAACGAATACAAATGGAACAGTCACGTAGTGTGTTGTAGTTAAGTAATCATATGTTAAATGTCAAGTTAATGTTTGCTACATTTGTAGATTGACTTACTAACTGTTTTGGAATAGGACAGACAACTTCTAATAGAACGTCAACCAACCTAAGAGCCTTTATGATGAACCTTCCAAGTCCACAATCATAAGCAGCTCATAAGTAGTCAATGCTACGCAGGTCATTCTCTTCCTGTGGAAAATAAAATAAGAAATGATAGCCAAATATTATTTTATTAGGTACTATCATAATTCCTAGATATAGAATCCTAAATTACTCTCTGAATTTACCACTTATTTAATATCCATCATAGACTGGATAAAACGACCAGCAAAATGGACCATTGAGCTCCCATCAGTGTTGAAAAAAAATAAGAAGTTGAGCAGTATTAGACAGAAAGCTTCTTGTTTTATTCATTTCCGCGGTTTATGCATCAGTCATGTTTTTCCTCTATTAAAGATTATGGTAGCAGAAACTACTTTGTGATTTTTCATGCATGAAAGTTAGCAATTTACTTTTCATCGTGGTATTTCATGCAGTCCTCCTGCATATTAGATTCCTTCGTCCTACTTATGAATTCTCATTTTTCAGTCATATTATTTAGATCGTGTTTCATTTTGCATTTCTTCTTTCCTGGCATAAATGTGTAAACTTGTTCACCTAGTCTGTCTGAATGAATCTAGGAAAGAACATTCAAAAATGTGGCGAGTTTGGTTTCCACAGATGTGGTCAGGCATAATGAAGAGTAAGCCAACTTTCTAAGACTAAAAGGTCATAGAGATTAAAATTCCTAGTAACTTTTACATAAAAAATGAAAATGTGTCCAAGTCTATGATTTACCGACACAGCCACATGATATATTTAATTGACCTGACCCATATCCAGAAACATTAAAATTCTGTGATTATATGTCTTCCCAGTTTTCCATTCATGTACCATGATGATATGTCTTCTCTTGGGTTTCCCATGTATGTATAATGATTATAGGTCTTTCCACCAGTTTCCCATATGTATCATGATGATAGGTCTTCTGTTGGGTTTCCCATATATGTATCATGATTACAGGTCTTCTGCCCGGTTTTCCATGTATGTGCAGCAGGCCAGACCTAGGAGGGGTTAAGCAGTGAGGGAAACTCCTGGAAAAGGTAATGCATATGGTCTGGTCGTGGTGCTACACAGTGGTAAATTTTGGCAGTTCTTACTACGTGCTGCCCGGGGTGTCAGGGCAGGGTAAGATGGTGATACCCCAGTGGGGCGCTACCCGCAGAGTCGGGTAAGGGAAGGTGTTTATTTGTGGTGATGGCAGTTCATATACGGGTAGGGACCCGCTCCAAACAAAAATAAATATAAAAAGTGGAAAACTTAACCAAAATGGGGGAAGCAGTCCTTGCCTCTGGAGCGTGTAGTGTGGTACCCTTAGTGCAGATGTTGTAGATGGTGGAAAGTTACTCCAGGAAGCAGTATTTAGCTGGTTAAACATTTTATCAGTTTATTAGCAAGCAGAGAGAGTTCTTTATTCGACAGAAGTTACACAACTTGAATTACATTTAGATGAAGACAATTTAACATTAGCAAAACATTTGGACAGTTTCTGACTTGCTTGTCTGTACTAGCTTCTTGCTGCAGTTTTCTCCTGGCCAAACTCCTTTCCTTCTCTATCTTTCTACACTGTTAACTCTTCAGAACAACTAGTCCTTGGTTATTAACACTTTCATGTTCCATTTCCCACTGCGCTGACTTTTCTTCTTGGTCCTCCCCGGCCTCTCTCAAGCTTAAGCTTAGCTCTATACTTGGAAAACTAACTTAAAGGGGTTGTCTCACGAAAGCAAGTGGGGTTATACACTTCTGTATGGCCATATTAATGCACTTTGTAATATACATCGTGCATTAAATATGAGCCATACAGAAGTTATTCACTTACCCACTCCGTTGCTAGCGTCCCCGTCTCCATAGCTCCGTCTAATTTCGGGGTCGGAATCGGCAATGGAATGCACAGAGCCCATGGTGCACCATGGGAGAAGACCCGCGGTGCACCATGGGAGAAAACCGCAGTGCATCCCTGGGAAAGGACCGGCGGCCATCTTGGGAGAAGAATTTTATAAGTTCATCTTTCATCACATCGGTGAGTAGCAAGCAGTTTAAAAACCGCTTTAAAATGCTATTTTATGCCAGGGGGGTGACAGGGGGAATGGGCTAATGTAAAATTTTGATGTTTGCCTCGAGACAACCCCTTTAACTTTGCCCTCTCCTCTCTTTACTACTGCCACAGTAGCTCAACCTATAATGGGGATCAATGCTACTAATCCCAGGCTCTCTATTCTCTGCTAAGTCTGACTAACCACTCCCCTGACTATTGCTAGGTGACCTGTACACACCAGGGGCTGGTGAGTATTGCCAGATAACAGATTGCAGAGTGGAATATGAACAATAACATCAAAACTTTTATTATACATCACACTGTAACCTGATTCCAAGTCCATAGTCATCACAGAAAGTGCTGCAGTACCCAATTCCAGGGTACTACATATGATAGAATGCTAGAGTTGGAAGGGACCTCCAGGATCATCTAGTCCAACCTCCTGCTCAGTGGAGGGTTCGCTAAGGCATCCCAGACAATAGAATCATAGAATGTATGCAATCTATACATTCATATGCACCATGATGATTGGTCTTTTGTTGGGTTTTCCATGCATACACCAGGACTGTAGGCCTTCTGCCCAATTTTCTATCTTTGTACCATGATGATAGGTTTTCTGCCAAGTTTTCCATATCTATCTATTTCCTCTAATCCTGGTGTATGCATGGAAATCTGGGCATCAGCAAAACTTCTTTTAGGTGTCAGGCCCGGCGGCTCTGGAGGTCTCCATACCTGCACTACAGGTCCTATTACCCGGGCTACGGGGGTGCGGCGCAAAGGAGTCCCGGTCTCGGTGACCTCCCTTGGCTGCCGTGATCCTGTACGCCCCCAAGTCAGCTGGGTTGCTAGGGACACGGGAGTTACCATCCCGTGCTGCATCCCCATTGCCATGACACCCGGGCGTGCTTGCTCTGCACTCGCTGCTGGATGTCTGGGTCTCTGCTCTGCACTCGCTGTTTGATGTCTAGGTTCTCCAACTTCCCGATGTCGTAGAAACATGAAATTTGGCACAAGCATAGATTATCTGCAAAATAGGAAAAGGAATTGGGTCCCAACTCGATTATTCAATGCTAGCGCAAAAGAATTGGCGTCGAATTTTTGCATACGGAATCTAAATCTCTCACTTCCCAATGTCATAGAAACTTAACATTTGGCACGCACATTAATTATGTCATAAATAGGAAAAGTTAATGGGTCCCAACTCGATTATTCAATTCTATGCGCAAAAGAATTAGCGTCCAAATTTTACGTATGGAATCTAATTCTCTCACTTCCTGGTGTCATAGAAACTCGAAATTTGGCAGAAGCATTGATTATGTCATAAATAGGAAAAGCTAATGGATTCCAACTCCATTATTCAATTCTATGCGCAAAAGAATTAGCATCCAAATTTTACATACGGAATGTAATTTTCTCACTTTCCGGTGTCATAGAAACGTGAAATTTGGCACGAGCATTGATTATGTCATAAATAGGAAAAGCTAATGGGTCCCAACTCGATTATTTAATTCTATGCGCAAAAGAATTAGCGTCCAAATTTTACGTACGGAATGTAATTTTTTCACATAGAAACATAGAATTTGGCACGGAATCTAATTCTCTCACTTCCCGGTGTCATAGAAACTCGAAATTTGGCAGGAGCTTTAATTATGTCATAAATGGGAAAAACTAATGGGTCCCAACTCGATTATTCAATTCTATGCGCAAAAGAATTAGCATCCAAATTTTACGTACGGAATCTAATTCTCTCACTTTCGGTGTCATAGAAACTCGAAATTTGGCAGGAGCATTGATTATGTCATAAATAGGAAAAACTAATGGGTCCCAACTCGATTATTGAATTCTATGCGCAAAAGAATTAGCGTCCAAATTTTACGCACGGAATGTAATTTTCTCACATAGAAACATAGAATTTGGCACAGGCATTGAATATGTCATAAATAGGAAAAGTTAATGGGTCCCAACTCGATTATTCAATTCTATGCGCAAAAGAATTAGCGTTCAAATTTTACGTACGGAATCTAATTCTCTCACTTTCCAGTGTCATAGAAACGTGAAATTTGGCACGAGCATTGATTATGTCATAAATAGGAAAGCTAATGGGTCCCAACTCCATTATTTAATTCTATGCGCAAAAGAATTAGCATCCAAATTTTACGTACAGAATCTAATTCTCTCACTTCCCGGTGTCCTAGAAATGTGAAATTTGGCACAAGCATTGATTATGTCATAAATAGGAAAAGATAATGGGTCCCAACTCGATTATTCAATTCTATGCGCAAAAGAATTAGCGTCCAAATTTTACGTATGAAATCTAATTCTCTCACTTCCTGATGTCATTTTATATAAAGGAAACGTTGCATGGTTACCTCCCTGTGGTGTTTCCTGGGTAACGCAGAGAACTATGCAAAATGGTGAACATATGTTTTTCCGGTATCTCTAAAGTAACAACGACTTCATAAGATTTTCCGTGTGAACATCAGATAAACACCAGTACCAAATTAACTCGGGCGAAGCCGGGTATATCAGCTAGTATAGATATATGCGTGCAGGAGACCGGAAGAACAGGAAGTCTGTGAGCCAATAGCTGCAGAGCAAGAAGTGATGTCAGAGGAGGGGTGTAATTTTGACAACTTCTGCTGTACAGTGATAGTTGTTATCTCTTGTGGTATTTAGAATGTGTAGTGTATAGAGCAGTTAGGAGAGATGGAATTAACAGCCCAGGTATATAATAGGACTGTAGTACCTCTATTTTACTAATTATAAAAATTTGCAAGGAGTTTCACTCTATGCTTTAAATGGTTATTAGTAACGACCTCTTGATTTGAAAATTGCATTCCCAGGTGACCCATCAACTCGTTAAACTGTTAAAAGTTTTCTTACATCTATTTGTGGGTAATTATGTTAAATTACAAACTCTACTAAGTATAATATTTTTATGCTTTTATGTCATTAAGAATTGTGAACTGTGGGAGACTCTTTTTATGGATATTTTTTGCGTAAAAATCAGGTCTAAATAACGAGTGAAATTACTTTAGATAAAAGGCACATTTATGTCCTAATTACTTCACTTAATCGGAATAACATTACGGCAGAGCAATACTTGACTAATGAGGGTTATCCCTGTGTTGATTATTCTATTTACTATTAATTACTGTATATTTATCAGATTTCATCTTTCACAATCAACGGTTGATTTTGCTTTTAACATGTTAAAATGTTCAGAATATTCTCAACTCATCAAAAATGTTACTGAAATCAATATCCAAGTCTTGTTTCTACCTAAGGCCTCATGCCCATGGCCAGGTCAGATATCACCTGCAAAATATCGCAGCGGAATCAGACCCGGCGCCCTCCAGAGACCGTATACTCACCTGTCTGGATCCGCGGCGAGTGTCTTGGAAGGGGAGCTGGCATGCATGCACAGTGCAGCACATGATGCACCGGCGCTGGGCTGTGATGCGATTTCCCGCAGTGTTCTCAGATTAGATCTCCCCCGCGAGCGGAAAATCACAGCTGATTTCTGCTCCTGGGCAGGGGAGAATCTTTTACCTTAGAATGTCTATAGATGGACATTGCTGCGGAATTCGCAGCATGTGTGTGGTTGTGAATTCCACAGCGATAATCCATCTGTGGGTATTGGGCCTAAGTGAATATTGTTTACAGATTAAGCAATCGTTAACTTGACATTTAACAGGGTTTTTCTACTCTCATATCAATTTTTTATAAATGGAGTCCAAAATCACTTCCATAATACACCCAAATACCTTCCATGTTTTCTTCTTTTTTTTTATCCTCCTTGTAGTCCCTTATAATACTGCCACTGACCCTGCAGTGGTGGTATTATATTTTGCTTCTGCACTTCCTGACACGTCACTTCCACATCCTGCATAAGTGTCACCTTGAGCTGGCTTCTCACCCATTACTGGATCCACCCTGCACAAGTCAATGTACATGCACAAAGTCCGATGGGGACTAGGCATGCTTGCAAATTTATAGGCATAATAGCTGAACGTATGGCCAAGCAATGTATGTGTTGTCACTAGTGATGTGGCATATGAGTACATCACCTTGGCTGGAAGATTACAAGCAAGACAAGGAATGGGACATCATCGGAAGTCCTACATTCACCAAGGGCTCAGGTCATGTGACCGGAACAATGATCTCCAAATCTGGAAACTTTTGGGTGAGAGTTTAAAAAATAAAATTAAAATTCTTTTTTTTAATCTTCAATGTCAAGATCTTTTTTGTTTAGAAATCCTAAAAGTCTTTAGTTTTCACACAGACCACCTAGCCTAATAATAGACTGACACTTCCTGTTCTGTAGAGAAAACATCCTAGAAGTCATCTCATTATCATCACAAGTGGGATTTCTATGACAGGTAACACCTATATATAGGAGCCACAGGATCCATCATTCACAGCAGGTAATGGTCACAGCTCATCTCCTCCCCTTGCCGTGACACAGCATGTCTAAAAGAAGTTAAAGGTTCAGTTCCTATTACAGAGCTAGACACATTCCTACCATAGGATACAAGGTTATTACAAGTGATCTTCCTGATTTAAAACCCTCATAAATAACTTTTAATGACACTCAGATACAGAAATTTTATATAAATGGAAACAGAAATTCAAAAAATTTAATTTAGCAAAACTAACATAAGACTGACCTTGTCGGTAACAGCAACCAATCACAGTGCAGCTTTCATTTCTCAAGCTGCAAGGGAGTCTTACTGTTAGATAGCTTTGCTCAATCGGGCCCAAAAATTTTTATTTTTCTGTAGTTATCACTAGGGGTATATGAGACAAAATGGCTGCCAATGAAAACAGCTTTTTGTCTTCGATTTTCATGTCTACCAGTCGGTTATTAGTGTGCAACCTCATTTTTTAACAAAGTTTGGTGAAGCTCTAACCATTGGGCGCATAATTCGTAATCGGTACTCCAATTTTAAGGAAAAAGGTTGCATCAGTAAGCAAAAAACATCCCGACGTCCACCAGTAAGTGCAGAAACAGTGGAGAATCCTCGGAAATTCACTGGTGGAGAATTGGACGTCCCGCAGCCGAATGTGTGGAAGATTCTGCACACACAGTTGTAATGTTATTCCTACCAAATGCAATTGTTACCGGCCCCGAAACCGGATGGCAGAGCAAGGCGACATTCTTTCTGTGAGAGTATGTAAACTCTAATGGAAATCAATGGATTCATAGATTCTTCAGTGTTTAGTGATAAAGCCGCCTTCCACCTTTCAGGCACCAAATGTAATGTCAGAATCTGGGGAGGGAAAACCCACCGGTCTACATGGAGCGTATGGGTGACTCTCTCAAGGTGAATGTGTTTTGCACTGTAATCTGTAACAAAGTGTGCATTCCCTTCTTAATCCATGAGGAAACAATCCTGGGGATTTTATACCTGGACGTCCTAAAGATATGGCTTCTGCAGCAGCCGGAACAAGAAATCCCAGGTTTCATTTTCAAACAGGATGGGGCAACCCCTTTCCCTTAATGAAGTGAAAAGTGAGCTCATTAGGTGACTACCAGACAGCTGGATTGGCCATGCAGGTCGAGATAATAGTGAACTTCTTTCTTGGCCTCCACCTTCCCTGGACTTTACACCTTGTGATTTTTTTTCCTCTGGGAGAGTGTTAGAGTCTACATGCCACCCTTATGACCCACCATGCATGATCTGGGAGTACAGATCCCAGAAGCCATTGCATCAGTCAATTGTCATGTGCTACAACGTGTATGGCAGGAAACTAGAAACCTTAGTGCCTGCTGCTACCAAATCTTGCTGCAGGTCAAGGGATTTGACCACCTACTTCCCCAGGAATCTGTTGGCAGCTGGGGATGACTTTCTCTTTCTGCCATGTGGAGCCAGTGTTTTTTTGCTTTTGCTATCTTTTTGTATACTTTCCCTTGTTTGGACCACTCTCTTAAAGTAAGCTCCCTTTACATGGAATGACTGTTGGGTGCATTAGTGCCATCAGCAGTCCCACAGAATATCTTTTTTGTTCTTTTACACAGGAGTGATAGTTGTTCTGAAATAGTTCCAGCCACCCACCTCCATTTACTGCAAACAGGCAGTTGCTCAAAGATTGAGCAACTCCTGTTTACGCAGGCTGATAGTTGCTTGACTTTTATTTCTGCTAAAAACCAATTGACTCCGACAAGTAAAGTTCAGTGCCTTATCGGAAGCCGCTTGTAAGTGGGATGACTATACCCTGAATTTGCTGTTTCCAGTGGTGATTCGGGCCATAATCTCATCGTGTAAGGTACGTTTAGCCAAATTTCTGTCATGCAATCAAATGTTACATTTAACAAAGCCTAGTGATTACAGGTACTTTGGATGTGTTTTAGCTCAAGCACACCTGATGCAACTAATGAAGCTCTTGATTACTTTCATCAGGTGTGCTTGAGACAATACCTCATTTGCAAATATGTACTCTTATGAGAGATTCCTTGCAGGTGGTTGAATAACTCTGCACTAGTCATTAAACGTGGCATTATGTATTGGATTAAGGGAAAATAATTTCAATATCAGTTGTATTGAACTATTTAAATTGTTCTTGTTTGCTTTTTTTGTGCAAACAGCTGAAAGTTTGTAAATTTGGCAAATAAACCTAATTTGCAATGGGGGTGAATCATTCTGATTGCAACTGTCAGTTATTTTCTAACCATATTAACTATCTTACTATGTAATACTGAGATAATGTAAACAAGCTATTACAAAATCCCAATAAGTGCCGAATTATCTGTCTCTGACAATTCGACTCCACCTGTACAAAACATTTTGCACAATGCTGACATTTTGTTTCCCTCTCCCTCCTGGGTCATGTATGAATACAGTTTTTGCGATCTATAAACAACTGACAATATACCAGACACCTTTTTCATGCCTGACAAAGCAATTTTTTAAGTCAATATTCCCCAGCTTTATTTCCTTTCCTCCTATAACCCATTCCAAGCGGCATAACATCTGACATGACTTTTTTTTTTATTTTTTAAAGAAATGTGTCCAGTTTTCAATTTTCTACGCCAGACATCAAAGCCGGCAAACAGATGGCTTTTTAAACTTCGCTCAAGCTTCTTTTGAAGTAATGGGAAAGATTGCTTGTCAAATTGATATCCAATTTAGAGCACAGAATCTCACTTTAGCAAAATCATATCTATCCTTCACTCTTGTAGCGGAAACTGGAAAATGTCTTTTTGGTGGGGGTGGGGGGGGCAGAATTCTGCTCTAAATCTCAAATTGTTCTTGCCTCTTGGCCTCGATAGAGTTTAGGTCATGTAGGTGTGAAACCATAAAAGCCACCTTATTTTCAGCTGTCTTATTCTATGCGCCCCGACCGGTATCAATTTATACGTCAGGCTGTTCCATCAAGGGATACATGGAGGAGAAAAAAGTAGTTGCCGGTGTGACAGGTCTGAAATATTTTTGATGTTATTTTGTCAAATATGTCATACCGCTACGTCTCCCCAATACTAATCTCCGCCTGTACAATGAGCATTGGAAAGGATATTGAACTGCATGATATTTTCAATGCTTTTACTGACAAAGGCTATCAATAATAGATTATGATGTCAGCAGCGGGATAGCAGTGTATTTTACGTCCGTTTTAAGTAAGATCCCCAGCTGTAAAGCATGTCATCAGTGTATTGATTCTGAAATAAAATGAAGGTTTGTTACAACTGCTTACTGGCTGAGCAGAGGAGCGATACTGATCCAAAATCAATGGAGGATGCTTCATGCCGTATTTAACCGATCAGTAGCTGCAATTGATTTGGAAAGGATTTATTCATTTATCTAAGTCTAGTGTTGGAGCGGTTTTGTTGTGCCTGGGTTTTTACATTATTTATGGAAGAGTGTGTAATGCAAAAAAACTAAATGAAAAGTGCAAATACTACTAATACATGCAACATGTTTTACTAATTAGGGTAGCAGTAAAATATCGTCATTCTGAGAGACAATGGTCTGGAATTTCTCCTTGGAGCAGCAGCCTATAGAACTGACCATACTTTCCAAAATACATATAAAGCCATGTTCGTCTAGCAGAACGTAAAGGCTATGTACATCTTTGCACTTTTTTTCTCTCAATTAATGGGTTTTTGAAAATGCGGACTTTTTGTAATTGGTTTTCAATAAAAAGGGACTGCAGACCAATTACAGAGGGCTATGTGACAATGCTGGAGAATGGTGGAGGAGAGCACAGAAAACTACTATTACACAGGGATGTAATTCACTCTGGGTGAATTTTTTGCTCTTATCAGCAGTGAAGGGGACAAGCAGCTACTTGGAGAGAGGATGAGATAGACTAGAGATATTGTGTAGTAGTGAGAGGGCTAGGTTATGCTACACAGCCTCGCAAGGAAGAGAGTCGAGGGGGAGATAAGCTTGTATTCCTTCATGAAAGAGACCAGCTGATCAGTGCTGGGAATGCCGTGGAGCCATAAACTTGAATGTAGGAGAGCCTGCAAACCAAGTATGAGGCTTTCTAAATGCATGAAAAGGAAAACACAATGCAAAATGCATCATTTGTTTCTGAAGGAACTTAGTAAAACATGTGTGTGTTGATTTTTCAAGCACAGAGGTTTCTTTAGACTATAAGGGCTTGTTAAACAGCCTGATAAACAATAACGAATGTTCATCCGCCCATGTATATGTGCAAACGATCAGCCAATGGACAGGCAAAAGCTCAATCATAAAAATGCTTGCTGGTTGGTTGCATATCAACCAATGAAAGGCCTAAGGGATTAACGATCATTCCTCCACAAAGTTTAGATAATCTGCTCTTGTAAATGCTATTAAGCGGGTGCTGAGTGGCATGCTCATTAGTAGCCAATGCTTGTAAAAGGACCCTTAGTTCTTGTGATACTGGAAACAGTTGATGGGCAGAACTATAGTGCCACATAATGCTATATTTTGGAGGTATCTTCCAGTGGAGTATATTTTCATAATGCAGTGACAAATGGAACACAGCATGATTTTTTTTACAACATACCTCAGTAGGAAATCTAAGGCATACTTACTGTAGGTACATTAGGGCCATGTACTTTAATTGGTGCTGTATTACTGAATGCGCAAAGTTGTTATCTGACCCTGTGCATGATGTAGAAATCTTTGTTTTAGCAGCAAAATTTGAAGTTCCTCATTATAAAATAATGGTTGCATATTGTTTCATGACATATCTATTAAAATAGAATGGACATATTCAACTGAGAGAAAAAAAGTGTGTATATACAGTAGGTTGTGACATTAGATAAAGCAAAAAAAAATGTTAATATTACTAGTAGTGATGGGTAGTTACATGAACGACGGGAGCCAGAACCTGTCAGTGACCCAGAAGTTACTCCTAATAGCTCTTATACTGGGGTTGAGTGGTCACTCGAGCTGTTCTGCCTTCTAATCTGACTTTGTAGAGATGAGAGGAGGGCAGACAGGCAACCCTGCCCTTCCCCTTCTATAAGCTGTATCATTAAGGGATAGAGGGAGAGGAGGGGCTGCCTGTCTGCTGTTCTGCTCTTCTCTCAACTCTACAAGTGGAGAGTAAAACAGCCTTCAATGAAGAGACGGCTCTTTTTGGTGAGATGAGCCAAGTGATCTGGCTCACCAGAAAGGGCAGGCCTTCCCATCATCAATTACTAGTTATAGTACAGTAAGACAGGATGGATACTGTTTTTACTTGTGGAGAGCACAAAGCCGGCATAGGGAGATGCATAAAACACGCAATGCTCCCCTGGAAAATCCAGTATGCAAACAGGCAGATGGTACCATGCCTATTAGAAAGTAGCTTCCATATAAAGACTATGATTTGGTTTTTATCCTTAGACATGTTGCAAGGCCTGTTTAAATATTCGATATTGACTTATAGGAATCTACTTTCCAATAGATTGTGTTAGAACCATCTCCCTATTTGCATAGCTATAGTTGCAAGTATCTATTAAATTTCCCTGCAGCACTCCTAAAGGAAAGATAAAGTACTGCAGGGCTAGAAGCTAAGATGCTAGTTTAGTCTTTTTACAATGTACAGGGTAAGCAAAATGAAATTTCCTCAATGTAGAGGCCTCTGGAGGGAGTTCTGCTGCTCCAAATGAGGGAATTCTGAAAACTGTCCCATTTAGACTATGTGCTCACTAATTATGTAAAAGAATAGTAAAAAAGTCACCGATACATGGTGCTGAGGTGAGCCAGGTCAACCGTCACAGACCTGCATCAGTGTCTGATCTCAAGCACAGCATTTGTTGGCATGTTGTAGCGATTAAAGCTGACTCACCATGTTTATCTGTGAAAAACATGGTTTTGCAAATGTAGAGCATTGTTGAAAACCAAGGGGGACAAATTGAACATTTTTAGCGTGATTTGCATAGCTACAACGCTACTTATTGATTAAAATGTTTATTTTTCATAAATTGCAAGCTCCTTTGTCTGAAGTGACTCATTTCATTTGGAGCAGCAGAACACCCTCCAGAGTCCTCTGAGTTGGGGAAATTTAATTTCACTATCCTTGTATAAGGAGGGACAATAAGATGAATTGTACTCATAAAGAATAAAAAATATGATAACCACACAGCTATGCCTAACAACACTTTTTCCCTGAATCTGTGGCAATCACCTCATCCTGGGTGGCCTACATTTTGGAACTGTCTCTCTAGTTAGATTGTCCCGTGAGGTAAGGTTTCATTCACACATATGTATTGTGCCAAAATCGGATTAGGTTTTGTCAGTGAAAAGTATGACAGCACACGTGCGGAAGCACTGAGCCAGAATGGAATTGATGCAACAGTGGAATGGTAACCAATACTTACTCTGGATGCAGCTTTTAGGTAAGGGCAAATGGGCAGAATCAGGACAGGGTATATATCTGTCACCCTCAGATCTCCCACAAATGCAAACGAACAACTGACAAAACAAGAATAGAACCAAAATATGGGAAACACTGTCCCTATATAGCCAAACACAGGGAAGGATCCTGCCTGAAAGCAGGGTGATCGTCCCAATAAGGATGGCCTTGACTGTGTGCTTCAGGCCCTAGTAGAACCTATGTGGGAAAGGCAAATAACACAAGAAAACCAAAACTAGAAATGAAAACAAGCGCAGTACTTCACTTGAAATGCAGCAGGTAACCAAACGCTCCAGGACCAAGCTCTGACTGCTAGCCCAGCTAGAGAGAGACTGAAAATCATCAGCAGTTCAGCTCAGTATCAGGTTAGGCTTAAAAGCCCTAGTAATTACCCACAGGTGCGGCTATGCACATCACACCTAATACCACACCCACTGAGCCAGAAGATGTAGAAACATCTTCAAAACCAGCACCAGACTTATCAGCAAGGCAGCAATCCCAGAACCGCTGCAACATTAAGTACTGGAGGTGTATCTAATGAATACTGAGACATGCAGTTAGACCAAGGGCAGAGCTATAGAGTGTACACAGTTCGTAGCTACCGGCCCTGGAGCCTTAGGGGGCCCAAAGGCCCCTCTCTTACATAAGATGTCATGGGTAATATAAATGTCCCATGGTAGGTAGGGGGTACTGTTACAGAATTTGCACTGGGGCCCAAGAACTTCTAGTTATGCTTCAGCCTGAACCGTTGGATTATCTGCCTTAACCTTTTGATGAAAGATCAGCTAGAATATTTTGCTAATCATGTGCAACCAATGCTTTCCGCATGGAATACAGCAATTTCTGACTGTAAGAAGCAAACCTAATAGGCACCTAACACAGCGTGCAATTTCTTGCTATGAATGACACAGCTATCACCTCCTGTAAATTCTACATCTGTGTTGCGGCACTCAGGCTTCAATAAAGAGCAGCCACTGAATCCCACATTGCAATAGTGTTTTCTCACTCGTTTTCCTTAATAGTTTCCAGTATATTTTCCAAGACTTTTGTTCTTCTAATTAATAACAACTAAACGCGATCCCAACAGTGCAACTTCTAGACTAAGTTTGCTAAATTGAAGCTCTTTAGAAGAATGCCTTAAACGCTTTACAACAAATAAAGTGTTTACATTGCATCTTTTCCACTGTGACTTCAATACAGTTCGAGAAAAATGAGTGCAGGGTTAGAGAAAACCCAGGAGATGCTTTTTGGGCCAAAAACTCTTACAATATTTTATGTACTTGCTCAGTTATCAGTGTGCTGCAGAGCTGATGTGGCTGTCGAAGAGCAGATGTCTCCTTGGAGAGTTCTAAGAGCAACACCTATTTGAGCTTCCAGCTGGACGATGAGTAGGAGACTGGGAAGAAGGTCAAGAAAAGGGTCCTCTGGGTGAGACTAAAGAAAGACAGAAAAATGAAGAGTAACAGGAGCAGGCTGGGTCATCTTCAAGACCTGGTGAACACATCTAGTATGGCTTTAGTGCACTCGTGTTCAAGGATAGTTGGAAGAGGAAGAAAAGATGCCTAAGCCTATGTTCACATTTACGCCAGAAGTTCCATTTAGGGCCTCTGATGCGAATCCATCTTAATATCCTGGATTAAATACCGCAATAGCTATTTCATCTGGGAAAATGCTGGACAGTATAATGGGAGCCAAACAGAACACATTATCGTCAATGTTGTGTAAGGGGTGCTTTCTGGACTTCCCTTAAATTGTTATCCTTTCCGGGGTTAGTTTCATATATATATTATAAAATACATTATACTGTGTCTTTAAGAAGACGGGGCTCCTGAGGCAGCATAGGATGGAAAATGAAGCCATGCCATCTTGTGGGCAGTCAAGGAGAGACCAGTGAGTAAGATGGTAAGATCTGTGAGTAAGATGGTAGAGTAAGATCTCCAATCATTCCTTCAGAGTGGCACCAGTCATTCTTTAAGGCATTGGTAATTGTTTCACCAAATGGAGAACCAGGAGATAAAGATTCCACGTAGTATTGGAATCCATAGCACAGAAAAGCAATTGCTTGTTTTCTCATAAGATCTGATACTTAATTAAATCCATCTTGCCCTCCATCCACTGCTGGTCTCCAGTGCCAAAGGAAGCAATACAGACCCAGAACATCATTAAGCCACCGCCATGCTTCATTGTGGGCAAGGGGTTCTTTTCCGCATATGCTTCATCCTTCCTTCTTCAGACATACTGCTTATCAATAGGCCTGAAAAGTTCCAGTTTTGTTTTCTCATTTCACAGAACAGAATCCCCAAACTTCTTTGTCTTATTTTTATGGTTTTGATTATATTGGAGCTGACTTTTCTTGTGCCTTTGGGTTAGTAGAGGTGTGTGTATTGGAATTCGCGCATGAAGACCTTAAACGTTTAGTATGCACTCTACTGTGCATATGGAAACCTCAATGTCCGTTGCCACCAAATCTTGTTGCAGGTCTTTTACATTCACTCAAGGGTTTTTGACCACCTACCTCCTCAGGAATCTGATGGCAAGAGGTAATAACGTCCTGTTTATGTCATGTCCAGGTAGCATAGCCAATGTTTCCTTAAATTAAACTCCTTAAGATCATGAACTATTTTGGCTCAAAGCCTTGGTCAGATGAGCGTTTTTTTGCACACCAATAGGCGTGCAAACAAAATTGCCCCTCCCATGTGTCTAAATCGCATGAACGGGCAATGTTTCATGCGCAGAAGACGCGAGCTTCATGTGCTTTAAAAAGCGCAGCTGCTCCAGAAAGAGAGAGGGAAGAAGCCCCACAGGGCTTCAGGATTTCCCCATAGCAGGGAGAGAGAGCATAGCTCTGGGGCATTAACTCATAGCAGGAAGAGAAAGAGCGGGGCTATGGGTTAATAATGGAGTGTATAGGCACTTTTACATATGATGATTATCGCTCTAAATTCATCCAAACAGCCAAAAAATGAGCAATAATCATTACATGTAAATGCAGATATCGTGAACTTTTCATTTGAATTGTGAATTTTGGTTCACTTAAAATCCATCTTTCAACCGCTGAAGGACTGAGCAAATACATTCTATTTGCATGTATTTTGCTCAGCTTTCAAAAGACTGCAGGATGTTCTCCCTGTGGCATGTTTATACTAGCCTCAAGGAGTATAATGGAATGTTCTAGCAGCTGTTTACACAGCTAGGTGTGTATTTTAAACACAGGCTGGGCTTAGCAAACAACTCCTGGAAGTGCTTTCACATGCAAATGAAGATGATAAAGTGTTAATGGCTGTTTGGACAAATTTTGAATGATAATCGTTGCGTGTAAAGGGGTCTTTAGCCAGACCACAAAGGGTGGAGCTAAGTGATTTTAGATTCTAGAGGAGATATAGGTAGGATTTCCCTGATGTGACAGCCTTTTTTCCTCTTCTACACGCAGCGTGTGCACTACACAAGTACATAGTATATTCAATATGTTGGGGTTTACTTATTTGAATACTATAGAATTATGATACTAAAGCAGTAATGAGACAATTGTATACCTGACAAGTCTGAGACATACATTGTGAATAGAATTAAATTAGTAACAAGAGTTTACTTAAAGTGTATTACATTTCTAGTCTGGGTAACAAGCATGAGTGTTTATTTAAAACATTTATATTGGATACATGCCAATAAGGTTATTTATATGTACTGCACATCACATTAGGTGTAAGTAACCAACACTTATTGCTTAGATTGAATGTCTGACAATAAATAAAGATCTGTCATACTTGTATCATGTATACACTCAATTACCAAGGTATCATGTACTAACTGTAATATATAGTTGGAAGGTGTCATGTCTCAAGTCATAGATAGGTGGTTTATTGCTGTACAGCTAGATGCTGGCCCCTTTCTTATGTTAGTGCCATAGTTGGGGCTGCATCTCTCATAGATGAAGTCACAGATATAATCCTAGAATAGGGTTTAATTTTATTGCCGTTCAGGAAGTTCTTCATCAGACATGACCTAAGTACCTTTCTGTTGCCAGGCTCACTAAATATAAGAGTGCTCTAGTAAAGCCATCTAATTCCATCAGTAGGTTATGTTCAGTGTTGAACCCACCTATATGGGTCCAAAGAGATGAAGGTAGAGGAGAGTAAGCAAAACACAGTATGGAGCACAACTGCCTTTAACTCATGAAATAAAAAATAAAACATGTCAAAGAAAATTCTATTGCTAATATAGTTTTTACATTTTTTATAGATAGCTTCAGATATTACAAAGACAAATCATGCAAGATAGGATATGTACTGGCCGGACTACTATGACAACCACTTCAACCTAGTAGTGGAGCTGAAGACACTCACAGAGGCATATAAGATGGCTGGAGGTAAGCTACACACAACCTCAAGGTATTCTTTGGAGATTGCTCGCAATTATAGGCCCTTTGGAATAGTAGAAGCTTTGTAGGGGCTTTGAGCAAGCCAATCAGAAATGCTGAATTTGTTTCAGACTTGTTGTCGACAAAAAGAATAATAGGGGGTGGGGGGAGGGGAGGGGAGGGGAGACAGTGACCTGGGACCAAGTATTGGGAATGAAGATCATGCAAGGGGAGGGGTTAGTACAGTTAGAACTCATAGAACAGCTAATAAGATCATAAGTAGCATAAAGAATACAAAAAATAACAACAAGCATATAAATTGTATGGCAACAAATTAAAGAAGTCTGATCCATAAAGTGGATGAGCTTGAAGCAAGAATGTCTGAAGAAACTTACGACACAGTAGGAATAACTGAAACATGGCGCGATTATAAGTGCAATTGGGTGGTGAATTTACAGTGTTACAATCTCTTCAGAAGAGTCCATGGCAAACAGAAAGGGGGCGGGGCATGTCTGTATGTTAAATCCTACTTAATGCTGAGGCTACGGGAAGATATAAGTGTAAGAGATGAACACGTAAAATCTCTGTGGGTAGAAATACAAGGAGGAAAAAATAATGAAATCCTGATAGGGTTTTCTATAGGTCACCAAAAATAAAAGAAGAAAATCGCAATGAAGTAATTATTATGGAAGACTTTAATTATCCAGATAAAATATGGGAAGGCAAAACCTGCAAATCTCACACGGGTTATAAATTCTTGAGAACAATTCAAGATAAATACCTTACCCAACTTGTATGGGAGCCAACTAGAGGGAGAGCCATCTTGGACTTATTATTAATGAACAAACTGGATAGAATCATGGGGGTGCAGATTGAGGGACAATTGGGAAATAATGACCACAATATAATTAATTTCCAGTTGCCACTCAATAGAAAGCCTTATCAGGGAGTAACAAAGAAACTAAACTTTAGTAAAGCAACATTTAATCAGCTTACAACTACTATTGGCAACATCAATTGGGACAGCATTCTTTTTATAGTTATAATTATAGCACAGGCTATAATAGGAGAAGTTTAAAAGCATCCTATTTACCTCATGTGAGCAGTTCATACCCTTTAAAAATAAAAGAACTACAAGTAGAAGGAAACTAATGTCTCTTGACAAGACTGTAAGGGGGTAATAAGCGGAAAAAAAAGAAAGCATTTAAATTATTAAAACAAGAAGGCAGCGAAGACAAATTATGTAAGGAAAAGAAACAAAACTACAAGGGAGAAGGCAGAGAGACTGAATGCCAAAGAGAGCAAAGATAACCCTAAACTATTTTTCAATTATATAAACGGTAAAAGGATTTGCAATGAGAGCACTGGCCCTTTAACAAATAATGCAGGCGAAATCATAGAATATGAGAGAACAAAATCTATTAAATAGTTTTTTCTCAAATGTTTTCACAAAAGAAAAAGAAATGTCACATGAGATGCAGGGGGACAAAATGAACCCTCCACAAAATATCACCTGCCTAACTCAGGAGGAAGTGTAGAGCCACTTAAAAAAGATTTAAATTGACAAATCACAGGGCCCAGATGGAATACACCCAAGGGTTCTAAGGGAAATAAGTGACATGATAGACAGGCTGTTATTTCTTATATTTATGGACACTATTGAGAACGGGGTTGTATCACTGGATTGGTGTATTGCCAATGTAGTTTCAATATACAAAAAGGGGTCAAGAAGGGAGCCTGGTAATTACAGGCCGGTAAGTCTCAATTCAATAATCAGAAAAATATTAGGGGTTTCCAAGAGATGCCATCCTGGAATACGTCAAGGAAAACAAGAGTATAATCCCTCATCAGCATGGGTTCATGAGGGGCCGATCATGTCAAACCAATTTAATCAGCTTCTACAATGAAGTAAGTTCTAAGCTAGATCTGGGAGAGTCTATTAATCTTGAATATATGGATTTTTCTAAAGCATTTGACACCGTGGTGCATAATAGGCTGATATATAAAATGAGACAGCTCGGACTGGGCGAAAACGTGTGTAGTTGGGTAAAGAACTGGCTTGGAGCTAGAAAGCAGAGGGTGGTAATAAATGGTTCGCACTCTGATTGGGCTACCATTGCTAGTGGGGTGCCACAGGGTTCAATACTAGGCCACATTTTGTTCAATATATTTATCAATGACCTGATAGAGGGGCTGCACAGTAAAATATTGATATTTGCAGATTATATGAAATTATACAAGGTAATTAATATAAAGGAGGACAAGGTACGGCTACAAATGGATCTAGATATGTGGGGCTTGGGTAGATAAATGGCAAATGAAGTTCAATATTGATAAATGTAAGGTTATGCACATGGGCAGGAAAAACGAATGTCACCAATATACACTCAATGGGGTACTGCTAGGGAAAGTAATATGGAAAATGACCTTTGGGTACTAGTACTGTAGACTTAACTAGAGTAATCAATGCCAGTCAGCTGCTGCAAAGGCAAATAAAGTCTTGGGATGCATTAAAATCGGTATAGGGGTGAGGGGCAAATACATTATTCTTACATTATATAAGGCACTTGTCAAGCCTCACATGGAATACTGTGTACAGTTCTGGATACCGGTGCACAGGAAAGATGTTGCAGTGCTTGAAGGGAGTCAAAGAAGGGCAACAAAATTAATAAACAGAATGGGTTGACTGGAATAGCCAAAGAGGCTATCAAAGTTGAGATTAATCACCCTGGAAAAGGGTCAACCAAATAACTATGTATAAATACATTAGGGGACAATACAAGGATCTCTCCCATGATCTGTTTATAACCAGGACTGCAATGGCAACAAGAGGGCATCCTCTACGCTTAGAAGAAAGTAGGCTTCATCACCAACATAGAAGGGGGTTCTTTCCTGTAAGAGCAGTGAGACTGTGGAACTCTTTGCCTGTGGAACTCTTTGCCTGAGGACGTGGTGATGGCAAAATCGATAGAGGAGTTTAAGAGAGGACTAGATGCTAGGGCTAATTGGCTTCTGCCACTTGGGTTTTTTTGCCTTCCTCTGGATCAACAAGTGGAGGTGGAAATACGCTGACCTAGATGGACATTCTCTTCTTTCAGTATAACATACTATGTTACTAACTCTATCCAGACAGGTTGCAACTAGAGATGAGCGAGCATACTCGTCCGAGCTTGATGCTCGTTTGAGTATTAGGGTGCTCGAGATGCTCGTTACTCGAGACGAGCACCACGCGGTGCTCGTCTCGATTAAACGAGCACTGACCATTGAATTCAATGGAGCCGGCAATACAGCTGGCTCCATTGAAAGCAATGGGCTGCCGGCTAGCGCGGGATGAATTTTCGGGAAGGGCTTAAAAATATAAGCCCTTACCTGAAAATCATCCTAAAATGTGTAAAAAGTAAAAAAAAAAAAATACTCACCTTGTTAGCCCATTGAATTCAATGGAGTCGGCAATACAGTCGGCTCCATTGAAAGCAATGGGCTGCCGGCGATCGCACAATGAATTTTCGGGAAGGGCTTAAATATATAAGCCCTTCCCTGCAATTCATCCAGAAATGTGTAAAAATAAAAAATATATATATACTCACCTGCTCCCGGCAGACGGAGTTCAGCTGCGGCCAGCTGGCAGTTCTCCTGAACTGCTCTCTGTAGTATTCAGCAGCCAGGGATTTAAAATCCCCGCCTGCTGAATGAGCTGCCTCTGATTGGTCACAGCCTGACCAATCAGAGGCAGATCTCACTCACACCCATTCATGAATTCATGAATGGGTGAGTGAATGCTGCCTCTGATTGGCTCAGCCAGCTCTCAGCTGAATGACAGCAGTTCAGCACCACAGTGCAGGGGACAGCAGGAGAAGACGCAGCTATGCCCCGGCAGCTGAAGGGAGGTGAGTATCTATTTGTTTTGTTTTTTTAAATCACTTTTAATTCATTTCCAGGGAATGGCTTATATGTAAAGCCCTTCCCTGAAAAAGAATTCAGGTGTGCCAGCGGACCATTGTCTTCAATGGAGTCGCCGGCAGCAGCAGCGGCTCCATTGAAGAGAATGCCTGCATTTTTATTCTTTTTTACACTAAAATCTTTCTTTTTCAGGTAAGGGCTTATATTTTTAAGCCCTTCCCGAAAATTCATCCTGCGCTCACCGGCAGCCCATTGCAGCCCATTGCTGTATTGCCGGCTCCATTGAATTAAATAGGCTAACATCGTTCTTCTCTGCCACAGCTGATACAGCTGTGGCAGAGGAGAACGATCTTAATGCTGACATAATTTTTTTTTTATTTTTACACATTTTAGGATGATTTTCAGGTAAGGGCTTATATTTTTAAGCCCTTCCCGAAAATTCATCCCGCGCTCGCCGGCAGCCCATTGCTTTCAATGGAGCCGGCTGTATTGCCGGCTCCATTGAATTCAATGGGCTAACATTGTTTTTCTCTGCCACAGCTGTTACAGCTGTGGCAGAAGAGAACGATCGTTATGCTGACAGTGGGGGAGGGGGGGGGGGTCTCACTCTTGCCACTATTGTGGCTTAATAGTGAGACCTTGGAGCCCGAAATGCAGCCCTGCATGTTGCTCCTCGCCTGCCCTACCCATTTCTGTGTTTTTTACATGACTTTGGTGATTTGCTAAGATTTTCACAAATGAAAACCTTAGTGGAGCACCTGTCATATACAAAAATGCTTGAGTCGCCCATTGACTTCAATGGGGTTCGTTACTCGAAACGAACTCTCGAGCATCACTGAAAGTTCGACTCGAGTAACGAGCACTCGAGCATTTTGGTGCTCGCTCATCTCTAGTTGCAACCATCAAAGTCCAGGCTCACACCAAATAGACTACTTCAGATCACGGAGGAAGCAGGAGGGCTGATAAAGCTGCTAAGGTTGCAACTCTGTTTCCAGTGACCAAGGTAATGCAGACTGCTCCAGCAGCCCCTGAAAAGGGGATGGACCTTTCCTTGATATCTACCTTGCAGGCACAAGCAGCATAGAATGAGGTGGTGGAGTTGTAAGCAAAAGAAGCTGAACAGGAATATGAGGGTATCTGACACATCTAACTCATGGACTGATACATCAGTCAAAGGGAGGTAATGTGTGGTGTAGTGTCGTCTGCCTAAATTGCCCCAGGGTTCAACAGTGTCAAAACAAGGTTTGTAGGTTTGTACAAGCCGATAAACTGATAAAGGTACCTGCCCAACAACACACTGTATGAACATCTTATCCACTTCAGAGACTGCAAATGGGTCTCATCCAACTACCAGAGGTGGGCTGATATGAGTTTATCCTTGGTTGCTTTGTTACCACAGCTCTAGAAAATAATATGGCTAAGAAGGTATTGTGAGAAGTAGTATGCCAATATGAAGTCATAGAGGACCATATTTTGTTAATGTAGTTCTTGAAAGGATTCAGAATCTCTTAATGATTATATCTCCTACTTGGCTAGGACAATAGACTCAATGAAAGCCTCAACCCTTATATCGGGACTCGAACCCAGGACAGCTCTCCCTTTTGAGCCATCCAGGCCTTTGGACATATTTCTCTGCATACCCTTATTCCTCTTAACCTACTTCCTGCCTCCTGGTCCTGACCCTAACTCTGTTTTAATTTTACTTCCTTTAAAGGCCTGGCCCTGACACTCCTGCATTGCATGATTATCCTGCTCCACAGTGTTTGATCCAGCTTCTCTTCTGCCTGCTATTGCTACAAGACTCCCCGATACGACTTTTGGCTTCCCTCCTGACTACGTTAGCCACCTCATCCATTGTACTGCAAACCGTGATACTTGTTGCTGATCTCTGGCTTCTCATCTGACTACGCTTTCTGCCTCATCTGCTTTCTGGCACAACCAAGACTTCCCGATAGCAACTCCTGGCTATCCTGACTACTCTCTTGTGACCTGCATGACTATTACACCGGCGGCTCCTATCCAGTGTCGGTAAGACGTTACACCTTAAAATTAGAAGGCCAAAGAGGAGAAAGACAAAACCATGGATAATGTCTATTCAGTACTTTATATTCTATCAGGAACACACCCAATGGAAAGATATCACTTAATTCTTTGAGATTTTGTTTAGACTTTTGCTTCCCACAACAGATACAAGCTACCTACGGAAGAATGGTACAAAAAAACCTGCATTTGATAGTGATTTATAGTCGAACCCTATAAAATTGGGTCAGGGACATTGCAAGATGGTTTATCTGGAATTATATACAGTATATTAGTTCAGCACAAGTCTGCTTCACGGCTATTGTTAAATTATTTAGCAGATGTATACTGGAAATATTTACACCCTGTTTTGATTTTCATAGTAGTACACCTGTCAGTCATTTCAATCTGATACTTACCAGAACTTCTTCTCTTTGTAAAATGACTTATTTTCAACGAAAAGACATAGCAAAATGTATATTGTGTCTCAAGACACAGCCTAAGATTGACCCAGAGTGTGTCTGATATGGCAGTTTTATGGAGCCAAGCAGTATTTTCCAGTGGACAAACATAAGACCTTTATCCTCAATAGCCGAATGATTAGGGCCATTAGGCCTACCCTTATTTGTCAGAGGGTGTGTAGCTGGAGGAATGATTGCGCAAAAACTGAGGAATTTATTATAATTATAAAATGAGAAAATATGTTAAAATGTCTTTTATGCTATTTTTGTTTCTGAATTCTATCTAATAGTTATGTACATATAGGACTAATCATCTAGATGACTAAATGTCTGCTACGTTGAGTATAGTTGAAGCTTTATTCCAAATATTATTGCTATGTTTAGCTGTTTATGCTGTATTTATACAGTTTGTATACCTTATTTGCTTACAATGTATAAGAAACAAAACAAATAAGTAATAAAAGTTCTTTGCCCTAGGGAATGCCCATGTGAAGATGCTTACCCCTTGTCACAATTAAAATCTGTGTCATCCTCACACTCAGGGTTTCTCTAAGCCAGATACGTTCTTAAACTGGGGAACGGAGTGAAAATAAATCCTCCCTGGAGCTAGAAGCATTGAAGCTTCTCCTGTGGGACTAGCCCAGGGGATATAGCTAGTTTGGGAATAAAAGTATAAACAAAAGGGGGAAAGATGCAATAGTTTCTGTGGTACACTTGTTATTCAGGGGTTAATATATAGCTTAGTTGGAGGCTCTTAAAGCAGCACAAACCTGACTGAGCTGCCCTTGGGAGGGAGGAGGAAGGTTGAGCATTTCCTGAAGACCATATTTAATCAATGTATCCGAATTCTTTACTCTTAAAAGTATAAAGTAAGGCAGAGGTGTAACTTGAAGATTTGGGGCCCCAGTGCAAAATCTGTAACAGGGCCCCCAACTATAATGCTTTATTCATACTACTATGCTACCTATATGGAGAAGATAGGCCTTATGGGCCCCTTAAGGGTCCTGGGCCTGGGTGCAACCGCGTCCCCTATAATTACGCCCCTGAGGCAAGGGATGCACAAGTCACATTACATATTAATTTGTCAGTAATTAATGATTTGCTACTATGAATGTGTTGTCTCATGTGATAGGACACTACATCTTTTCTTGACTCATTTTCCAGTATTATTAACGCTAACACTAAACTGATCTCTCAGAAAGAGGACGATAGTGACTTCAAACAGTTGGTGTCTCTTGTTCTTTCTCCAATGATCATCGTTAATTAATTTGGACGCATGAGAGAACTCAGATCCCGGTAGCCTTATTGCTGATTCTAAATTTAAAGGAGTACCCCAACAGACTATAGGGAGGGTGCTTAAACACATTACAATGATTTAAAAAATCAGCTCATGTTCACTCTTAATATTGTCGTCAGTCGTGGACAGGCAGTCTCTTTCTTTATGGCTGATACTTGTGAAACTTTACTTGATCTTCTCTATCCATTCATTTACACTTTCCTCATACTGTGCACAAATCTTCCATTTTGTGGACATGCCCTTAGTCCACAAAAATAGAATCACTGCTCTTCTTTCGTTCTTGTACTACAGTCACAAATTAACTGTTGTAACACGTTGAGACCTGCACAGCAGTGACCGGGGACACAGAGACCGACAACAGGAAGCATTGATAAGAAGTATTAATATAGGTGGAGTGCAGAAAAGTTTTGACTCCCTCTTGTACATGGCAGTTCTGGGGCCCTCCCATGGTCTCAGGCTACCATAAGACACAAAAGGCACCCCGCAATCTCATTGTAGGAAGCTGTTCAGGAGACAGAAGGAGCGCCCTCTGTTGAGACATTTAAATGCTGCTGTCAGAATTGACAGCGGCATCTAAAGGATTAACGGATGAGATCAAAATTATCTCCAAATGCCACTGGGTGTCATCCATCAAAGACTGCCAACACCTGCTGAGTATGACGTGGGCTTGGCTCCCAAACCTGCTCCATACCAACCCTGCACACATCAGTTGTATATTTACAGCAGAGGTTGCAAAGAGGTTAAATCCCATACCCCCTCATGCCCTGCACTTGGCATAACACAGTGTATAAGTTTTACTCAAAGAGTTCCTTTAAAGGGGTTGTCCCACGCCGAAACGGGGTTTTTTTTTTTTCAACCCCCCCCCCCCCCCCCCCCCCGTTCGGCGCGAGACAACCCCGATGCAGGGGTTAAAAAAGAACACCGGACAGCGCTTACCTGAATCCCCGCGCTCCGGTGACTTCTTACTTACCCGGTGAAGATGGCCGCCGGCATCTTCTCCCTCCGTGGACCGCAGGGCTTCTGTGCGGTCCATTGCCGATTCCAGCCTCCTGATTGGCTGGAATCGGCACGTGACGGGGCGGAGCTACATGGAGCCCCATTGAGAAGATAAGAAGACCCGGACTGCGCAAGCGCGTCTAATTTGACCATTAGACGGCGAAAATTAGACGGCAACCATGGAGACGAGGACGCCAGCAACGGAGCAGGTAAGTGAAAAACTTTTTATAACTTCTGTATGGCTCATAATTAATGCACAATGTACATTACAAAGTGCATTAATATGGCCATACAGAAGTGTATAGACCCACTTGCTGCCGCGGGACAACCCCTTTAAGTCCTCTTAAACAAAAAAGACAGAATTTTTAGACCATACCATACATTTGTGTCTCTTCCATTAGGAGACTATATTAGCTGAGGTTCTGTATCCACTGTGACATTTACAAGTTTGTGCCGTGTACAATCTCCAAGTGCGATTTGGACTCTTACACGGTATCTGCAAGAAAAAAAAAGAATTTGTCTCTCCATTCTGGAAGAACACTTAATGTCTTGCAATCGATACAAAGTAATGCACTAAATATTTGCCTTTATGTCAATTGGCAGTGAAATTCCCTGGCACTGATATATGAGAAGACCAGACATTACACATCTGCAAAACCATTTTAATTTGACTTTTATCCAGAAAAGGTTAATCTGCTCTTCTGAAATCATTCTTCAGTTTATTAAATGGCAGAGGAACAGAAATGCATGTCTTATACAATCTATTGGCCACTGGAGCTGTAAATCTTAAAGTAGTTGGAGTCTATAATATATTTCTTATGCACAAAGAGTTAAATGCAGGCAGGCCCAGCTTCAGATTCCAGGGCCCACTGAGTCAGAGGGGGAGGGGGGGCACTTTGATTGCTGACCACCAGAGACTGGTTACAAGTGGACCTGTGCTGTTGGGTTAGGCACAGTAGTTGGGCCCCCATTATTTTAAATTTAATTTTGTTTAATTAATCTGTCAGCTCCAGGTTTATGCAGGCCCTTGGATGACAGAGTCTCAGTAGGTCCCTTTTGCAATGTTCCAGAACACAAGCGGCAGTAAATCTGCAACGGCGCTTACAATGACCATATAGTGGTTGACACCAGCTCTATGTAAGTGCTATGCAGACTATATAAATTATTACAGTACAGTTGTATCCAGTGATCACAAGTGATGTCCTCTCTGACTGGAGTAGTTCAGTTCCTTTTTTCTTCTGTATCCAGCCCAGACCGCCTTGACAACTTCTCTCAACCACAAATTGTCTCTGCGGAATTTGACACACAGGCATCTTTGACTCCTTGCTTTTTCAACACCATCCTTATGTTATCTACACGTTTATACAAACCCCACTGTAGTACCCAAAATAGTAATAATGACTGCGGTACCCCACACAGTAGTACTGACCCCATTCTTGTGCCCCTTGAAAGCCCCACACAGTAAGTGCTGCTTATAATAACACTCACACAGTAACTGCCTCTACTTAGGAATAATGCCTTCTTTTTGTCCCCATTAACTAATAATACCCACTTTTCTAAAAAAAAATCCCTCTGTCTTCCACATTTTAAAATAATGTCTGTCTTTGCTCACTTTCAGAAATAATACCACTGTTTGCCCCATTTAATAAAAAATGCCCCTATTTTCCCATTTAGGAATAATATCTCCCTCTTGCTGTTTTTCTTTTTTTTTTTTTTAGAAATAATGCCCCTATTTTCCTCATTAATAATGTTCACATTTCCTCCTAATGTCTCTTTGAGTCTAGTTAAAAAAAAGTACATACTCACTTTTTCCCCAGGAGCAGTAATGGGCTGATAACGCCCCTGCCAGTGTGAAGGAGCCCTTCATTTGTTAAATAGTGGCTCACATGCAATCCCTCCAAAGTTTCGGATACTAGGTTGCAAGATACTAACATTATCCAATCTCACCATATTGAGGCATTGGAAAAGCACAGATGTCCCCAATACAGAAAAGACTGTCACCTCCATAAATCAAACATATGCATATGTTCCTAGGCTTTTGCATAGAAATGATCACTGCTAGTGAATGAAGGCGGAGCAGGATCGGGGATCATTCCAGCCCACCCATCTCTAGTCAAAATAAGCAGGCAGTGGTTCATAGATGAGCAATGGCGTGTTTACATGGCCAAACTGTCGTCCAGTATTCTGCATGCATTAACTGAACAACGAATAAGAAGCGAACTAATTCTCATTCGCCGTTCATTCTGGACATTTACACTGAATGATTCATTGGCTCGTGTAAAAGGGGCCCTTACACAGACAAACTATTCGTGAATGAATGAACACCGTGTAATTTTTTTTTCTCCACTGGAGGTCCCAGCAGGAGGACACTTTGTTATAAGCTTTGTGTTAAGGGATCCTTCTAACAAGTAGGGATTACCTCCCTTAAGCTAAAAAGCCCTTTAACCCCTTAAATATTTTAAATTTTTTGTTTTTTTCGTCCCTGCTTTCCAAGAGACATAGCTTTTTATTTTTCCATCAACATTGCTTGTTTTCTGCGGGCGAGTTGTACTTTTTAATGGTACCATTTAACTTACCATGAAATATACTAAAAAACATTAAAACATTGGAATGAAGTGGGAAAAATGCAGTTGCGCCATTTTTGGGGGTGGTTTAATCTCTCTACTGTTCATGGTGCAGTAAAATCGACGTGAATTTTATTCTGTGGGTCAATAAATGTTTTTCTAATTTAAAAAAAAGGAAAGGCAACGCCCTTAAAAGAATAAAAGGGTTTTTTTCCTTGCCATATTCACAGACCCCAAAACATTTTTTTATTTTTCAACAATTGGACTGTTAAAATGCTCATTTTTTTGCAGGGTTAGCTGCTGTTTTTAGTATTACCATTTTAGGGTATGTACATCTTTTTGATCAAAATCCGCAATTTTAGCATTCTGTACTTATTTTTACTGTGCAAGATAAATAGTACAATATTTTAACAGTTGAGACTTTTACCAACACAGCAGTAAAAGTTCACTTTTTACACTTTTTATGTAACAAAAGCAGGAAAACATATCATGGCATATATAGTATGTATCATCTCCTACTGCCTGTTAGATGTGCCAAAACGTACAACCACTGACTAGACCTGCTGTGCCATAAGGCTTCCCTCGAGTTCAAGCAATGACAAATTAATATTACCTTGGGCAGCATTTCAGAAATCTGTTAAACATACCGATGTTCTTAGCTGCAGCACAAGGAGAAGCAGAATGCTGACCCCTAGAATCAAGTTTGTGACTATACGGTGTGCAGGAGGTATAAGGGCACCAGGATAATAAAGGCTAACATCCTTTAGTCACAGAAGAGGGCAGCAGTGCTATGAATGACATATGTTATTCGGAAGGATCTGATGCAGATTTTTGCATTGCTGCCCAGGAGCTTTAAGTTAGACTTCTGAGGTTATGCTTAATATTTTTCTCAATTTGTCAGGTGAGCGCTGCTGCCACTTCACAGCACACCAGGTAGAGCTCTGTGCAATTTATAGTGGCTGACCCTGGTATTGCAGCTCAGTTCCATTCACTTGAAAGGGACTGACATGCTCTCAGGCTATGTGACTGATGAAAAGGTCTAAGAACAGGCCACATTGGGGACCCAAGCGCCGCAGACTCTTCAATGAGTTGATAGGTAGGGATCCTGAGCAGAGTGTAGTCATAAGGATGGAGCAAATGGTGGCAGCAGGAGTGCAACAGCAGAAATCCCCCAAAGACTGTCAGGTTGCCAAGGATGGCAACTGAAAAAGGAGAGAATGTAAAAGTGTAAAGGGAGCATGGGCAGGCTACTGCTGGGGCAGCTGAGCTGCACTGACAGCATTACCATAGCTGCCAGTGTAAGCCTCACCCCCAACCAGTGACAAAGCCGGGCAAGAGGAGAGAAGAGTGAGTCCAGGAGCCTCCACTCCCACAGTGACATAGCGATGATGGAGCTAGTGTGTCATCACCCTGAAGAACTACACGGTGGAAATAGTGGAGGGAAAAGGCTTTGCCCCCTTGATAACGAGCTTGGACATTCAAGGTGTTAAGAAGGTAAAAAGTAAAAGTAGAGAGGGATACAGTAGGCAACAGAAAGACAATATGAGACACTGCAACAGAAGAAGCCAGAGGAGCCCATGGAAGTGGTGGACAAAGATGTAGAAAAGGGTTGGAACAAACCTGGTGTATTTAAAGGTCTGGGGCCCGGTAAGATGTCCGGCCCAGAGGCCTCAAGGAGCTGAAGAGAAAAAAGAGGACGCGAGTGAAACACGTTTCGCGGTTGTCAAGTGCAAATGCAATACTGGTATTAAGGCATTGCACTCCAATAATTTCTGACAGACAGTGGGATAAAATTATCCAACTTCTGTTTTTATTAAATCAATTAAAATGTGTTTCAGGGTAGGTCCCTTCATCTGTCAAGCTGAGTGAGATATAACTCTTGGGGCTGGAGGATGTACCCAAAAGCGCTGGCTGTCCCAGAAGGTATTGTGAGCCTATTTAGGTAGCACCTGGAGAAGTGCTACAGTTACACTGTCCCATGTTGGGCAGCAGCCCTAAGAGACCGAGGGGCCCATAGAGAGAAAGACTAAGGCACCCGTGTAAAGGTCTGCGTAGCAGCCACTGCACAGACAAGGAAAAAGCTTACTGCAGTGACTGCTACTGCAGATGGAGGAGAGGCCAGACCACCGGGACCAAGGACCCCGCAGCGCATGGAAGGAGAGGGAGTTGCTCTTCCTGCCATTTTCTGGAGCCAGAGACAGGGTAGGCACTGTAAAAATCTGCACAGCACATGCTGCCAGACAAAGATGGCAACCACCGCAAGGATCGAAGCACCATGAAGAGGCCCATGTCCAGTGGAGTGGATGTTGGCTCCACTCTTGAGTGCATTCTGTCCCCAGGGACTATTAGGAGTAAAGTCCTTGGCCAGGATGGAAGTCTTGAACGCACTGGGACTACCTGTACATGTTAATGTTGTGACCATATAGTGTTAGTTATGGCGCCATATTTAGTGCAAGGCCTTGTGTAGTTATTTAATAGGATGATGTAATGTAAAATACACATTATGATTGCTATGGTGCAGAAAGGCACCTTTTGTGAGCAGAACTGCATATTTGGAGTTATATGAGAAACAGTGATCGAGCCGCAGATAACAATACCCAGACGGAGCTTTTGCACACGGACTGTAGTTGTACTGAGACGGACGGGCTTTGATCAAATCAAAAAAAGTTGCAAGAACTGAATAATGTAATAACGGCTTCCGTGTATTTATTGTGTGCTAAGTGTGTGTAGCCAGACAGCTTCCATACATCTTGGGCGGAAAGAAACTCGTTGTGAAATCCCAGCAGCTGCCTCAATCTGAAATTATGGTAAGAGCCCTGTACATTTATGGAACGGAACTATTAAGGAGACAGTTGCCAAAATTTGGTATAGATCAGACATATATGGGAAAGGCCCAAGTTACATGTAACTTACTGCTACCAACTTACAGAAACTGTGAGAGGATGTATGGGTTGATGGTTTATTCTGTTACTTTAAGAAGTTGGTCCTGATATGTAAGATTCTAGGATTCAGTGTGATGTTATTAAGCAAGATTAAAGTATACCGAACCCTCCTATGGAATGATGTCTCATGCGACCTACCTGTTTCACTTCACTGATCTGATATTGATGACCTACCCTGAGATTAGGTCATCAATGCTTTAGTCCTAAAAAATCCCTTCAAAGGGACTTCATGTCCCAGGATAGAATTTAAAATTAGATTGGGGGGAAGTGGAGGGGATATTACCTGTTGCCTTCCCTTCTGTTTGTGCTGTTCTGCTCTGAATTACCTTGCCCATGCACCTCTTTTTTATTGTATATGACCGCTTTATATAGTACTAGTATTTGGCACTGCATGCTCAGATTGCTTTTGCATTATATAACAGTGTTATTTAGGGTAATATTGTGGTAGTTTTAGTCTTCTTCTCCATTTTCTATCTCATAGAAATTAGGATTAGGAGCCTCTAATCCTATCAGCAACATATACTCATATACTGATAGTTTCATAATACCCAAACATGGAGAATGGCATGGAATAAAATCACAAATTGCACTCAACATCAACGTCCCGGTTTCCTGGTATTGTGTTCATGGAGACTATAAGACTTATCATTGCCATAATTCCACAATTTGTGCCAAAGGCCAAAACTACTTGGCCAGAGTCAACTATTTCCACTGAATGTTCCCTTTATTAGAGACTCTGGCCCTTTCATGATTGGAGCTTCCCTGGGGTAGTGGTTAAAAAGGTCTCCTGCGTTCAGGGTACAGCTTCACCAGTGTTGTGTTCAAAAAGTGACACTTACTTTAAGAGAGGGGTCTGGTGGATACACATAAACAACCCCCTTACACGGTCAAAAGTAACAGAGTGTTGTGAACAGAGTCCAATCCAATAAGGATTTAGGTAAAGTCCAATATATCAGTGAAAACCCAAACCACACGGTTACAAATGCATAAGGTGATGAGGTGCAACGCATTTCGGAGCCTACAATGACTCCTTTAGCAAGCACATATCTGAGGAAATGAGGCAAAAAAGAAGATGGGTGATAATGCTATTGAAATATTGCAGAGTAAGAAATGTCCATATTAGAGATGAGCGAACGTACTCATTTAGGGCTATTTCGCAATCCAGCATCGCTTTTTTCGAGTAACTGACTACTCGGGTGAAAAGATTCAGGGGGGGCGGCGTGGTGGAGGAGGGGGTAGCAGTGGGGAACAGGGGGGAGCTCTCTCTCTCCCCCCCCCCTCACTCCCCTCTGCAACTCCCCGCTCACCCCTGGCGCCCCCGGAATCTTTTCGGCCGAGTAGGCAGTTACTTGAAAAAAGCGATGCTCGATTGCGAAATAGCCCTAAACGCGTATGTTCGCTCATCTCTAGTCCATATGTATATGTGAATATATATATATATATATATATATATATCTCAGAAGAGATGGCGAATTAACCATAAAGGTATTGCAGTGGAGAAATAGAGGGTGACAACTCCACCTACTCGTGGATGGCTTGCCCTTATAAGGATGCATCCACCCTCCTGCCTGTGCCACTCACTAACCCTGATAAATGACAAAGGAAAAACCACCATAAGGGTAAACCAAAATTTCAATGAATAAATCTCTGTAATGAATCTCTGAATTTAGAGCCGCTGCAAGAGCGACAGAAACCAGATCCAGAGAGGTCCTCACTCCACAGCAGAAGGAAACTGTACTGAAATTGACCAGCACAAAACCCAGGCCAGGAGGGAACTAAAAACCCTCCCTAATTGCCCCCAGTTGTACACCAACAGCTGACACACTGACCAGAGTCAAAGAAGACCCAATGTACAGTCAAGCTAAAATTGACACAACAATATCCAAATGCACAACTCATCATTCCTTAGCACAGATGGGTTATAACAGCATATGTCCAATTCCAGCACCTTTGTGGTTAAGAGAAACAGAAATACAAGACTTCAGGGGGCAAACTAGCACAAAAATTATATCACTGAGCAGTGGAAAAACATCTCTTGGTCAGATGAATCCTAATTTATGTTATGCCATGCTAATGGGTCGGAATTTGTTGCAAGCAGCTTGAATTTGTAAAATGTCGGTGGTACTATGGTGTGGCGGTATCATGATGGAGGCAGCACATGTTTTTCAAATCAACAAACTTTACTAAAGCACTTGAACGTTGCAGTATAGCATATGATGGTGTTTACTGTTTGTCCCATCACTTTTCTGAATCGGGCCAAAGCAACTCACCTGCTTACATCTGATGGCCATTGGTCATAATCACTTGTGATAGCCTAGACCCTATCCTGCTCCGTTGGGGCCACATCTCAGTATCCGTTCACAGTCCATATAATTAATCCTGTCAGCAGGTCGGCTAGTAATTTAAAGAGTTGCTAGTAACTTAATCCATGTAGTAACATAACAAATAGGCTTATATTCACCTCTTCCCGATCCTGCTGTGTCCTGTGCTGCTGCTTCTGATCTCTCCTCTGAAGTCACGCTTACAGGCTTCCCAGCCTATTAGCAGCCAATGACAGAGCTCAGCGCTCGATTACTGCAGTACCTGGGATGTCCAGTAAACCAGCGTGTAAACAAAGGAGTGGAGGACCAAGCAGCATGGTGGGAAACAGCAGGATCGGGGAGAGGTGAATATAAGCTTATTTGTTATGTTTCTGCATGGTGAATGCATTTTACACAGCAACTATAACTCATTTAAAGTCACATGGTGTGCACATTAAACTAAGGCTGAGCCTCACTTACGTTCTGACGTTATAGCCAGTCTCTGCTTTCTCTGCTCTTCAGATTCCAGACTGGAGTGGGGGGCTTAACGCTGCCATCATCGGCCACATGCCAGAGTGGGTGTAAGTTGCTTTATCTATACTAACGCTTCCTTCCAGATGTCAATAGTTAAGACTGGTTGAGGTGGAATAATAATAATAATAAACTTTATTTGTATAGCGCCAACATATTCCGCAGCGCTTACATAGACAGGGGGAATACAGAAAGACAAAATGCAAAAATTACAGAACCACAGTTACATATAGTAATCAGTTGATGGAAACAATAGGGGTGCGGGTCCTACTCCAACGAGCTTACATACTACAAGTAATGGGGTGATACAGAAGGTAAAGGGCTGGAGATGTGCACGGTATGGTGAGGTGGATTGTGAGGGATGCTAAACACAGACAATGGTCAGACATTTAGCCGTGTGATGGCAGAATCGGTATGACTGCTGGGGGCGGTTTATGATGTCTAGCAGGGATTTCAGTCAGTAGGTCAGGGAGCATGTTATCAGGCGGAGTACAGAGGGGTTTGTTTAGGGAATGCGGTATGCCTCCCTGAAGAGGTGCGTTTTTAGAGCACGCCTGAAGTTCTGCGAGTCCTGGATTGCTCGGGTAGCCTTTGGTAGTGCGTTCCAGAGGACCGGTGCTCCTTTGGAGAAGTCTTGGAGGCAGGAATGAGAAGTTCGAATTAAAGGGGCGCTCAGTCTGGTTTCGTTAGCAGAGCGGAGGGCGCGGGCTGGGTGATGGATTGAGATGAGGGAGGCGATATAGGGTGGCGCTGCACTGTGGAGGGCTTTGTGGATGAAGGTGGCGAGTTTAAATTGAATTCTGTATTTAACGGGCAGCCAGTGCAGTGACCGGCACAGGACAGAGGCGTCCGAGTAGCGGCTGGACAGGAAGATGAGCCTGGCTGCTGCATTCAGGATGGATTGGAGAAGGTAGAGTCTGATGCAGGGGGGGCCGATCAGCAACGAGTTGCAATAATCGAGCCGGGAGTGGATGAGGGCAACAGTAAGTGTGAAATAATACTGTGAGGAAGGTTTCTTGGCACAAAATCAGTCCAATACTCCTGCAGAATGATTTGATGCTAGTGGAATCTATGCCACAAAATGCTATAGTTTTGAAGGCCAAAGGTGGTGCAGCACGCTACTAGATGAGGGGCTTTGTTAAAGTAGCCATTCGGTGCATGGAAAATAGACATAATATGATACGCTTAACAGAAATAATTAGTCGATGGCACTGTGTGTGGAATAAATGTCTACACGGCAGCTGCTTGAGAGCAACAATTCAATAAATATTTGTTAGAAGCTCTTGGCATATTTATCTCATCCTATGGGCATTTGCAGGAAACAAGCAATGTATTTTTCACTCCCTCCAAGTACGGTAACAGGCATAAGGTCATGCGAGTGTTGGGAAGATCGTTGCAGCCAGAGGCTCATTAGCTCTCAGCAAGCAATAGCCAGATGAGGCAGTGCGAAATTTTTCTTTCATCATTCATGCTTGAAAGAAATCTGTCAGCAGCCCCTTGCTCTTAAAACAATGTGAATTTAGGTGACAGCAATCTCATTAGCAGGAGGATATTCTTCAATGGAAGGAAAGGAAAGAATTCTGCATTAAAAATAATCAAGACTGATCGCTAAATTGTAATAAACACATTGAAAGGGGATGATTTTGTATTGAACGCTGAGATGTACGCGGCCGGTAATGTAAATGATGAGGTAGGGTTAATGCTGCGTATTCTGCTACAGGAGGTGGCAACCGATCATTAGGTTTAGGGTGAAAGCAAGGTGAACAAACGGAGGGGGTGGCGGCGGGCGTCATTAGTAAGAGGATTGACGGGTTGCTTTTCATATAGCAAAGGAAGTGAATGAAGGGGGGGCGTCTATTACATTACTCAAAAGTTAACCCATTATGATAGCAGGAAAGAGTCATGACATTTTTGAATATTTGGACCCCTTAGTGACACAACCTATTTTGGGGATTTCCAGCTCCACTTTTCAAAAGACAGAACTTTTTATTTTTCCATCGACATGTCCGTAGGAGGGCTTGTTTTTTTTGGGTGTGGCGAGCTGTTGATTTTAATGGTACCATTTTTGGGTGTATTCCATAAGTTTATTAGATTTTTTTAAAAGATAGCCTCCATTGACTTGAATGGAGGTCATCTGAGTGGAATCTGTGGCAAAATAGAGCATGCTGTGATTTTTCCTCTGCTCGCAGAATACCTAATTTGTATCCCCCAGTATGAGCGAGGAAGCAAATTTACATGTGTAGTACCCCAGAGTTGGGTACTCCAGCACTTGCTGTACCGACTATATCCTTACAATCAGGTCTTAATGTGATGTTTAATAAGTGTGAAATGTTATGATATTATTGTTCATATTTCTCCATTGTATTGTATGTTCCGGTAATATTCTCCAGACCCTGCTGTGTACAGGTCTCCAAGCAACAGTCAGGGGAGTGGTAAGCCAGGCTTAGCAAAGAGTAGGTAGCCTGGGATTTGTAGTTTAGATTCCCACTACAGGCTGAGCTAGAGTGGCAGAAGAGTAAAAGAGACGAGTGAGTTAGTCTAGTCTAGTCCAGGGAAGCCAGAGATAGAGACTGGGGAGAAACCAGGAGAACATCTTCAGTTAGCCTTCCGAGTCCATGCTAGTATTCTTTCCAGTCCAGTTGGGAGGAGACTGAAGGAGGAGTAACCACGTGAAAGCCAGTGCAATGGGAAGTGAAACATCAAAGTAGGAGTAACCAAGAGCAAGTTGTACTGAAGAAAATAACAGGGGAGGGAGATAAAGAGAGAAAAGGAAACAAGTCTGTTCAGGAGAAAACTGCAGCAAGAAACTAGGACAAACAAGCAAGTCAGAAGCAGTCAGTTCTTTGTAATCGCAGCCAGAGAAGTAAAGCTAGAATGTCAAGCCAGGAGGTCAAGAAAGTGGAAAGTTAACCCTCACCTCCCAAGTCTAATTAAAGTGTTTTACTAATGTCAAATTGCCTTAAACCACTTCAAGTAACTGTGATTCAAGTTGTGTAACTGCTGCCAAGTCAAGAACTCTCTTTCCCTGTCAATACAGTATTAAAGTGTTTTACCAGCAAAAGTCTGCTTCCTGGAGTAACTTCCCACCATCTACACCATCAGCACTGAGGTACCACACTATACACTCCAGACCAGGACTACTACCCCCATTTTTGGGAAGTTTATCCAATTCTTTGTATTTATTGTTTGCTAGGAATGGTTCCCTACTCGTACAGGAGCTGGTGTCATGACAAACAACATCTTCCCCTAACCAACTCTACTGATAGCAACCCACTGGGGTATCACCATCTTATCCTGCCTGACCCTGCAGGCAGCATGCATTGAGTACTGCCAAACGTTTTCCACTGCGCGCAGCCGCGCCAGACCATATTCTACCTCGCCAGGAGGTGCAGTAGAACCACCGTGACTACCATCTTGTTTTCCCCTCTAAGGTCTGCACCCAGCTGCGAAACATGTTTTTAAATGCCAGTTTTGCCGTGGATCCTCCGCGTGGACACCGATCGCGGATTCCACAATTGGAATCTGCGCATATTGGAGCATTGATCATAACAAACTCAGTTGTGTGTTTTTCACCATCACCCCTATTCCTGTTATCTGGCAATGTTAATTATCAAGTGCTATGCATAGTTCATGACGTAATACTTTTTTTGTGTCTTCATACTAATTGAATGACAAGCCTGTCAACATGAACGAGGTGTTATTTTACACATTGTTGCCACCAGTTTTCTTGTTTATTGATGTTATCTCATATTATATCTGAAGTGTTGGTAATTCTAGGAGTAAGTTAGCCATAACAGGTTGAAGATAATTTCACGGTAATTGTTAAACTATTTACCATTATCTTATTTAGGCCACCTGCGCACGGGCAGATTTGCATTGTGGAGTCTGAGATGGGCGTCCGCTTCTGGACTGCACAGAAAATACCGCCCGATAGCATACTATGGAAATACGGAATTTCATCTCCACGAGCGGATTTTCTGCTCGTGGAGGAGAAATCGTGGCATGCTGCGATTCTGTGTGGGCTATGCACAGACAACTTCCATTGAAATCAATAGAAGCCTACCGTTCTGCAGTACATCCGCAATGAGCACTGCTGAAGTGTCGTGGGATCCAGGTCATCGTCTAGCTCCAATGTCTATTGCGCAAGCATGATGGAGCACCGGCGACACATCCGCAGCACAGAAAGCAAATGCTGGACAGGTAAGCAGAGGTCACCGGCCGGACAACGGATCGAACTCTGCTGCGGTAATCCCGCCTACAGGGTCCGACCCGCCCATGTGCAGGTGGCCTATGCCTCTGACAATCTTTGTTATTGAATAAATATTGTGTATTTTTGTAACTCCTTCACCTGCATCATATCCTGAACTTGCATTACGATAATAGACCCAACAAAACCTGTGTTCTAGGGAAATAATCTGCTATCTGTCCAAAGTGGTCTTGGCTATCGACCGCTTGTTTGTCCTCTCCTCTTTACCTTGTCTGATTGTCTTGATTGGAGCTGTAGATAACATTTATTAGAAAAGGGGAGGGGCTGAGGAGGACCAGGTGGCAGACAGTTCAGTGCAGAATGAGCTGAAAGACTGCCCATCAAACGTACTGCAGCTGATTTACAAAGTGAAGGGAGCCTATAAAAGCGCATAACTTTTGGGTGGTTGCACTTCCACAGAAAGTGGACGTATGATACTTCTTCTGACCACTTATCCAGTCCAGTACTGCATACCTACAGTATGTTTATCACTCATCTTCAGAGACTTAAAGGGCCATTCCAGCGAAAACACATTTTTCCTTCCCTTCCACCTCAACTGATCGTCTGTCTCTTTAGATGTCTCCTATGCATATCCCACTTACTTTCATGCTGTGCAGCCTCCTGTCTGATATCTATCAGACTCCATTTTGATTTTCTGTCTTTCTTTCTGCTTTTTCTAACTCTATATCGTCCTACCAATCCCAGGATGCATCAGCATAGCATCACATGAACAGCAACAGCCAATACCATCACTGCCTGCTAGGAAGACAGTGTGAATATAATTTCCTTCTACATTTACCTAAAGAAGCTGAAGATCATCAGTGTACAATCATGTGCATGAACTATTATCTCATTTGTTGTAACTAAATGACAGCAGGTGTATAAACATCAGCAGTAATTGTTATAGCAGTTTCTGTCTGTTCTCTGTGAAGAGCTTCTGTGATACAGTCCATGTAATATCATCATATAGGAATTGTGCTGACTGAAAATGACTTTCTTGTTGGAGTAATTCTCAGGCAGTCACAATGTGATTATCTGACACACTTGAGGAGAAGGACTCCAGGAATTTGCAGATAGAAAAACATAACTTAGCAAGGTCATATTAGTTGGCTTCTATATTCTGGAGGACTAGTTGCACAATTAATTGAAGAAGAACACAGGAGTGGCACTTTGTACTAGCCTTCCATTATTAGCACTAGATATGTCATCTTACACATCATGGACAAAATTAGAGTAGTTATATTCTTGTACATAGGGGGACAGTATTATAGTAGTTATATTCTTGTACATAGGAGCAGTATTATAGTAGTTATATTCTTGTACATAGGGAGCAGTATTATAGTAGTTATATTCTTGTACATAGGGGCAGTATTATAGTAGTTATATTCTTGTACACAGGGGGCAGTATTATAGTAGTTACATTCTTGTACACAGGGGGCAGTATTATAGAAGTTATTTTCTTGTACATAGGGGGCAGTATTATAGTAATTATATTCTTGTACATAGGAGGCAGTATTATAGTAGTTATATTCTTGTACATAGCAGGCAGTATTATAGTAGTTGCATTCTTGTACATAGGGGGCAGTATTATAGTAGTTATATTCTTGTACATAGGAGCCAGTATTATAGTAGTTATATTCTTGTATATAGGAGGCAGTATTATAGTAGTTATATTCTTGTACATAAGGAGCAGTATTATAGTAGTTATATTCTTGTACATAGGAGCAGTATTATAGTAGTTATATTCTTGTACATAGGGAGCAGTATTATAGTAGTTATATTCTTGTACACAGGAGGCAGTATTATAGTAGTTATATTCTTGTATATAGGGGGCAGTATTATAGTAGTTATATTCTTGTACATAGGGAGCAGTATTATAGTAGTTATATTCTTGTACATAGGGAGCAGTATTATAGTAGTTATATTCTTGTACATAGGAGGCAGTATTATAGTAGTTATATTCTTGTACATAGGGAGCAATATTATAGTAGTTATATTCTTGTACATAGGGGGCAGTATTATAATAGTTATATTCTTGCACATAGGGAGCAGTATTATAGTAGTTACATTCTTGTACATGGGGGCAGTATTATAGTAGTTATATTCTTATATATAGTAGCAGTATTATAGTAGTTATATTCTTGTACATAAGGGGCAGTATTATAGTGGTTATATTCTTGTACATAGACAGTATTATAGTAGTTATATTCTTGTACATAGGGAGCAGTATTATAGTAGTTATATTCTTGTACATAGGGAGCAGTATTATAGTAGTTAAATTCTTGTACAAAGGGGGCAGTATTATAATAGTTATATTCTTGTACATAGGGAGCAGTATTATAGTAGTTATATTCTTGCACATAGGGAGCAGTATTATAGTAGTTATATTCATGTACATGGCAGTATTATAGTAGTTATATTCTTATATATGGTAGCAGTATTATAGTAGTTATATTCTTGTACATAAGGGGCAGTATTATAGTAGTTATATTCTTGTACATAGACAGTATTATAGTAGTTATATTCTTGTACATAGTGAGCAGTATTATAGTAGTTATATTCTTGTACATAGGGGTAGTATTATAGTAGTTATATTCTTGTACATAGGGAGCAATATTATAGTAGTTATATTCTTGTACATGGGGGGCAGTATTATAGCAGTTATATTCTTGTACATAGGAGGCAGTATTATAGTAGTTATATTCTTGTACATAGGGAGCAATATTATAATAGTTATATTCTTGTACATAGGGAGCAGTATTATAGTAGTTATATTCTTGTATATGGGGGCAGTATTATAGTAGTTATAATCTTCTACATAGGAGGGCATTATTATAGTAGTTATATTCCTGTACATAGGGGGCAGTATTATAGTAGTTATATTCTTGTACATAGGAGGCAGTATTCTAGTAGTTATATTCTTGTACATAGGGGGCAGTATTCTAGTAGTTATATTCTTGAACATAGGGGCAGTATTATAGTAGTTATATTCTTGTACATAGGGAGCAGTATTATAGTAGTTATATTCTTGTACATAGGAGGCAGTATTATAACAGTTATATTCTTGTACATAGGGGCAGTATTATAATAGTTATATTCTTGTACATAGGTGCAGTATTATAGTAGTTATATTCTTGTACATAGGTGCAGTATTATAGTAGTTATATTCTTGTACATAGGAGGCAGTATTATAGGAGTTATATTCTGGTACATAGGAACAGTATTATAGTAGTTATATTCTTGAACATCGGAACAGTATTATAGGAGCTATATTCTTGTACATAGGTGGCAGTATTATAGGAGTTATATTCTTGTACATAGGAGGCAGTATTATAGTAGTTATATATTTGTACATAGGAGGCAGTATTATAGTAGTTATATTCTTGTACACAGGGATCAGTATTATAGTAGTTATATTGTGTACATAGGAGGCAGTATTACAGTAGTTATATTCTTGTACATAGGAGGCAGTGCTATAGTAGTTATATTCTTGTACATAGGAGGCTCTATTATAGTAGTTATATTTTTGTACATAGGGGGCAGCATTAGAGTAGATATATTCTTGTAAAGAGGGGCAGTATTATAGTAGTTATATTCTTGTACATAGGAAGCAGTATTATAGTAGTTCTATTCTTGTCAATAGGAAGCAGTATTATAGTAGTTATATTCTTGTCCATAGGAGAGGATAGACGTGTGCTTGTGAGCTCCCAGTAGGGAGGAGGCATGGCCTCTGACCCAGGAGGAAGTGAGTGCAGCTGGGCTGACGATCCTGGAAGAGCCCAGAGCCTGGAGTGTGGCTTGCAGCATGGAGATCAAGAAAGTGGTAACCAGGAAATGGTGGCTGGTGAGACTACTGAATCATGTAAAGCATTTGGATTGAGTATGAAAGTGACTAAGAAAAGTTTATTTAAACTGGAAAGACAAATTTTGAAGTTAAGAGAAGAGATTAAGATAGAGACGGATGCAAAGATAAAGCTGATGAAGTGTGAGTGCCTGGATAATTGCACACGTGAGCTTGCTATATTAAAGGAGCGACTGGACAAAGAAGCAAATGCAATACCTAAAGTAGAAAACTGGGCAATGGAGAAAAAGAGGGAAGCCAGAGTGCAAAATATGAAGATTAAAGAAGTCATTGAGAATAAATGTACTGATTATAAAGTTGTGCATAGTATGGTGCAGCAGGGAACCCCTCTGAGATGTGTGGGTGCAGCGCCTGGAGGGTCACTTCTTTCAGGGTCACTGAGTGTGGGAGCTGAGCTATCAGACTCTGAAAATGCTGATAAAACTGAGGCGCAAAATGTGACAGCCAATGAGGGGTTAATTGCAAAGGACTCTGTTTGCAGTGCTGATGAAATGAATGCAAGTAGTCTGATGTATGCTTTAGGTACTGACATTGTAAATGAAACACCGTGCAGTGTCATGAGTGAAGAGACAACTACACCGTCCGGAGCAGATATGGTGGAGATTTGTGAAGTTTCTCAGCCATCCGCAGAGGTGTGTGTACAGCAATATGCAGGACAGTCTCATACCACCGCAGGTGTGTCTGCAGGACAGTCTCATACCACCGCAGGTGTGTCTGCAGGACAGTGTGATGCCAGTGCAGGTGTGTCTGCAGGACAGTCTCATACCACCGCAGGTGTGTCTGCAGGACAGTGTGATGCCAGTGCAGATGTGTCTGCAGGACAGTCTCATACCACCGCAGGTGTGTCTGCAGATCAATCAGGAGTCAGTAAGCCTGCTGATGAGGAAAGGTCAGGCACTCATCCCTCTGCTGACCGTCCACAATTCAACAGACTATTCTCCAATGTCACAAAACCAGCTCCCCCTCCACCACAGAGGAGAAACGCTGTCAGGATTAAGTACACAGGGCCAGAGGAGAACATTCCCTCCAGACTGTACATTGGGAAGAGTCTCCTAAAAGACTTTATGAAGTTCAAAGCCTCTGAGGTGTACGCTCTCATCCATATCCCCTCCAGCAGGATCTACGACATTAGCTTTAAACTGCAATATGACTTGAATGCATTTTGGAGTATATATAATGACACAAGAGGACAGTCAATCTGGGAGTATCTCCAGGTGATCCAGCTGTCCAAGCCTCAGGTGGTGAGGGCCACCATATTGTTCCAGTCTGAGGTGGTGGCGCTGGCAGATCTGGAGCACTGGCTGAGTAGGCAATGTATGATCATGAACTATCCAGAAAAAATCTATGATGAGGAGGGAATCTGGAATGGTGGATACACTGTAAAGATCCAATTAGAGCGAGCCAATGGTGTGACCAGACATCTACCGCACTCCTTCTATCTAGGCTCAGAGAGAGGAATATGCTATTACCCTGGTCAGCCTCGTCTATGTCATAGGTGTGGGGGCAGACACCTCGCTTTCAACTGCTCTCGAGTCAAGTGTTCATTATGTGGACAGTTTGGACATTCAAAAAGTGATTGTAGAGGACCCGTCATCTGTAACCTGTGCTTAGGAGCAGGTCATACATTCCGGGAGTGTCCACATGCAGAGCATAATAAAGGAGGTGATGATATCGGCATAGAGCCCATGGAGGAAGGTAAAGAGGATGTCACCGCAAGAGCAGATACAGCCCCAGAATCCAACACTCCTAATACTAATGTAGTGCAAAGTACCAGTGACCCTGCTTTAGAGACTGATAACTCACCTGCTGCACTACAAGTACCAGCAAAGGGAGAGATGGATGGTCCTCCCACTGCAGTACAAGTACCAGCCACTGAGAAGGCATCTGATGAAAAAAGGAAAATCCTTGCTGTAAGAAGTGAAATATCCCCTGTTGTACTACAAGCACCAGCTATTGAAGAGAAACCTCATGAAAAGAAGAAAATATCCAATAGACCTGTTGCCAAATCACCTCAACAACAGCCATGTAAGGCTACAGAAACCTCCGACCAAGCCGAACGGCCCAGACGCCCCTCTGTGGATCAAGAGGGGTTCCAGGCGGTTAAAAAAAAGAATAACACTGCAGATCCTGCTAGAAAAGTCACCGCAGCAAAGAAAACCCCGGATCAGCCGATGCTGGCCATAACCTCCGGACAGTATGGAGTGCTGGGAGAAGAATCAGAGAAATCAGAAAAAGAATGCATCTCCTTACATAACTCTGATGACTATCTTCAGGAAGAGGAACCTCAACCATCAGTGTCCACCAAAAGATGGGGCTCTGCAGGTGACAGCAGCGGACAGAGGAGGAAAAGCAAGAAAGATCAGTGACTTAGATGAGTTTGAGAGTCTGCTCTATAAATGTGAACAGTGTAAAGACTAAGAACAGGAGGCAGGCGATCTACCAGCGGCTGTCAGAGGAGAGATCTGATGTCTTCTGCTTACAGGAGACCTACCTGAAGAGTAATGCTGATGTGTATGCAGCCAGGAGGGACTGGAGACATGGAGCGTCATTCTGGTCCTTTGGATCGGAGAGAAATGATGGTGTGGGAATTCTCTTCAATAAGAAGGACATAGAGGTGGAGAGGGTCCTGGAGATCAGTCCAGGCCGGTGCCTGATGCTGGACTTTATAATGGACACTATATATTATAGAGTTATTACTATCTATGCTCCTCAGACTAGAAAGGAGAGGAGGGAGTTGTTCCAGCTGATGAAGCCGTATTGTTTTACATCTCGGGTGTTCATATTGTGCGGGGATGTTAATAGTGTCTCCAGTAATGTAGATAGAACCAGTAGTCACAAACAACTGAGGTATGATGAGAACTTCCTCAATACTCTGGTTCAGCAGGCTCATTTAGTTGACCCCTATGGCTTACAATATGCTAAGAGATCTTACACCTATCATAAGGGAGGTAATGCCAGCAGAATAGATCGTATCTATATTAAGAAAGGCATGAAGTGCACCAAGTATAGGATCAGCCCCATAGAGTGCTCTGATCATTGTATAGTAAGTGTCACGCTGGGTCAGGATGGGACCGGGGTCTGCGGTCGGGGATACTGGAAGATGAACAGTTCGCTGCTGCAGGACCCACAGTTTATTGAGGCCTTCACTACCTTCTATAATGAACGGAGGACTACCCAATGTATGTGTGATGATACAGCAGAGTGGTGGGAGTGCATGAAAGGGGACATCAAGCAGTTTATGATTAGAGCTGCCAGGAGACGCAGTAATGTGGAGTACATGAGGTATTCTATGTTGAGACAACAGCTGAGTCGCTTGTATGGTCGGATGAACGGTGGGGAGAAGGTGGATGGAGCGAGTATCAGCCAGATAAAGCAGAAGATGAAAGAACTGCAGTATGATCGCTTCAAGTCTCTTAAAGCTGAGGGACAGTTTGATAATTGGAGGGTTTACACCCCTGACCCTTTTATTGCCTGTAAGAATAGGGTTAGTAAGAAGTTTATGACTGGGCTATTAGATGAGAACGGTATGGAGCAGTCAGAGCAGAAGAAACTCCAACAGATCATTGGAGATTATTATGGGAATCTTTTCCAAGGGGGGCAGATTAGGGAGGATGACATTAAATGCTATCTGAAGAGTGCGACTCTGCCCAAATTAGACCCAGTGCAAGCAGAATGCATGATTGTGTCCATAACTGAGGAGGAAGTGAAGAGAAGCATCGACTCCTTAAAGCCCAAGAAGAGTCCGGGGCTGGATGGCCTGACCAGCGACTTCTATAAAGAGTTCAGAGACTTATTAGCTCCAGACTTGGTGCAGGTTTATAACGATTGCCTCTCTGCAGGGAAGATGCTGGACTCTCACTGTAAATCTGTGTTGGTTCTTTTGGCAAAAAAGGGAAATTTAAAAGATATTAAAAACTGGCGTCCACTGACTCTGCTAAATACGGATTATAAAATCTTGGCCAAGATCTTGTATTATAGGCTAAGTGATGTGGCAGATGAACTAATTATTGCTAATCAGACATGTGGCGTGAAAGGCCGAACAATAGAGGACTCACTACTACTGGTGAGAGAAGCCATAACCTATATGAAACAGCATGGGGAAGGGGCATATGTGGTTGGCTTAGACCAGAGTAAGGCCTTTGATAGAGTTCATCATGGCTACTTGTATCAGGTGTTGTTGGAGTACGGCCTTCCGATGCGCTTTGTACAATGGCTGCAGGTTCTCTATAAGTGAGCGGTAAGCCAACCTCTGATTAATGGTCACCTAGGAGATCCCTTCAGGATTATGTCAGGGGTGAGGCAGGGTTGTCCTCTCAGTCCACTGTTATATGTCTTTAGTCTGGACCCATTGTTGAGAAAGCTACAGGCTGATGGGGATTTACAGGGGTTGAGGTGTCATCTTCATGGGAAAGTGGAAGTTATAAAGTTTAGTGCTTATGCGGATGATGTGACACTTCTGGTGACTTCTGCAGATGATTGTGCAGCACTTGAGCAGGACATAGCAGAATTTTCCAGAGTCTCAAATTCGGTGGTGAACATGGAGAAGAGCGAGGCATTGTGGTTAGGGAGAGATAGCGAAGTCTTTTCGGTGCCCTTCAGGAAAGTTCAGGATAAAATTAAAATTTTGGGAGTTGTGTTTGGAAAAGTAGATGAAGGGAAGGTGAATTGGGAGGAGAGGCTGGCGGTGTGTGAGCAGAAGGAGCGGAGCTGGAAGCATTGGAGGCTGACATACCAGGAGAAGGTCGGCCTTATAAGAAGACTCCTGCTTCCACTCTTTTTGTACATCTCAGTGGTGTTTCCAGTGCCAGATAGTCTGCGGTCCAGGCTAACCAATGTCTTCTTCAACTTCTTGTATGGTAGTAGGGTGAGCATAGTGAAGAGGAACATTGCCTATCTCCCTCATAGGGAAGGAGGACTATCCATGCCTTGTCCAGAATTATTCTTAAACTTGATGTTTTTGATGAGAAATTTCTCATTCTGTAAAAATTCGGTGCAGAAACCATGGTGCTATCTGTTCAAGAGCCAGATCCAGCAATTTGTATCTGTATGGTCGGTAGGTGATGCCATTAAGAGGATCTCGGGACGTATTAAGAACAACGTGTCTTGGTATGGAGTACATATCATCAGTAAGATCATTAAGTGGAGGATTTTGTATGATGAGGTCAGATTGTCCAGTAGGAAGGAGATCTATGACAAATTGTTGAGATCTCAGTTCAGTGTCCAGATACAGCTGAGGGGGGCGCCACATTTAGATGTGAAACAGACTGCACAAATCTTACAGGATTCTAGAGTGCCGACACACATGAGGGATGTGGCATGGCTGGCATTTCATGGGAAGATGTATGTCAGAGACAATTTGAAATGTCGCAATGTAACAAATAGATCTTGTCCTAGAGAAGAGTGTGGTCAGTGTGTAGAGACAATGGAGCATATTCTTTTAGACTGTCCATTTACTATACAGGTATGGGAGGCCGTGTCCCTGGTCCTGCAGTTACCCCAACTGAGATGGCAGCCATATTGTCAAGTAGTGTATGGAGACTTCCTGCCTCAGCTTAGTGAATATAACAGAAGTACTCTGTGTGATAAATGTGGTGACTGTGTACCATCTGTGGTGTGCAAGATGCTGCCTGGTCATCAATAAGGAAGTCAATTCCTGTAATAATGTCGTGAAGAACATCATTGAAAGTCTGAAAACCATATATAAGAAAGACCTAGAAAACAATGTTCATAGTATAAACTGGAGGAGGATCCGGGTACCAACTTCTGTGCGTTTGTTCTGAAGTTTATTTTGTTCTGTTTTTCTGCTTTGTTTTTTTTTTTTTGTTTTCGTTGTTGATTTGTATGTTTCCCTCTTATGGTTTTACTGTAAATATATTGTAATAATTTTGTTACAAGTTTTAAATAAAAAGATCATTATAGTAGTTATATTCTTGTACATAGGAGGTAGTATTATAGTAGTTATATTCTTGTACATAGGGGGCAGTATTATAGTAGTTATATTCTTGTACATAGGGAGCAATATTATAATAGTTATATTCTTGTACATAGGGAGCAGTATTATAGTAGTTATATTCTTGTACATAGGAGGCAGTATTATAGTAGTTATATTCTTGTACATAGGGGGCAGTATTATAGTAGTTATATTCTTGTACATAGGGGCAGTATTATAGTAGTTATATTCTTGTACATGGGGGGCAGTATTATAGTAGTTATATTCTTGTACATAGGGGGCAGTATTATAGTAGTTATATTCTTGTATATGGGGGCAGTATTATAGTAGTTATAATCTTCTACATAGGAGGGCATTATTATAGTAGTTATATTCCTGTACATAGGGGGCAGTATTATAGTAGTTATATTCTTGTACATAGGGGGCAGTATTATAGTAGTTATATTCTTGAACATAGGGGCAGTATTATAGTAGTTATATTCTTGTACATAGGGAGCAGTATTATAGTAGTTATATATTTGTACATAGGAGGCAGTATTATAACAGTTATATTCTTGTACATAGGGGCAGTATTATAGTAGTTATATTCTTGTACATAGGAGGCATTATTATAGTAGTTATATTCTTGTACATAGGGGGCAGTATTATAATAGTTATATTCTTGTACATAGGAGGCAGTATTACAGTAGTTATATTCTTGTACATAAGGGGCAGTATTATAATAGTTATATTCTTGTACATAGGAGGCAGTATTATAGGAGTTATATTCTGGTACATAGGAACAGTATTATAGTAGTTATATTCTTGAACATCGGAACAGTATTATAGGAGCTATATTCTTGTACATAGGTGGTAGTATTATAGGAGTTATATTCTTGTACATAGAAGGCAGTATTATAGTAGTTATATATTTGTACATAGGAGGCAGTATTATAGTAGTTATATTCTTGTACACAGGGATCAGTATTATAGTAGTTATATTGTGTACATAGGAGGCAGTATTACAGTAGTTATATTCTTGTACATAGGGAGCAATATTATAGTAGTTATATTCTTGTACATAAGAAGCAGTATTATAGTAGTTATATTCTTGTACATAGGAGGCAGTGCTATAGTAGTTATATTCTTGTACATAGGAGGCTCTATTATAGTAGTTATATTTTTGTACATAAGGGCAATATTAGAGTAGTTATATTCTTGTACATAGGGGGCAGCATTAGAGTAGATATATTCTTGTAAAGAGGGGCAGTATTATAGTAGTTATATTCTTGTACATAGGAAGCAGTATTATAGTAGTTATATTCTTGTACATAGGGAGCAGTATTATAGTAGTTATATTCTTGTACATAGGAGGCAGAATTATAGTAGTTATATTCTTGTACATAGGGGCAGTATTATAGTAGTTATATTCTTGTACATAGGGGGCAGCATTAGAGTAGATATATTCTTGTACAGAGGGGCAGTATTATAGTAGTTATATTCTTGTACATAGGGAGTAGTATTATAGTAGTTATATTCTTGTACATAGGAGGCAGTATTATAGTAGTTATATTCTTGTACATAGGGAGCAGTATTATAGTAATTATATTCATGTACATAGGGGGTAGTATTATAGCACTTATATTCTTGTACATAGGGGCAGTATTATAGTAGTTATATTCGTGTACATAGGAGGCAGCATTATAGTAGTTATATTCTTGTACATAAGGGCAATATTAGAGTAGTTATATTCTTGTACATAGGGGGCAGCATTAGAGTAGATATATTCTTGTACAGAGGGGCAGTATTATAGTAGTTATATTCTTGTACATAGGGAGTAGTATTATAGTAGTTATATTCTTGTACATAGGAGGCAGTATTATAGTAGTTATATTCTTGTACATAGGGAGCAGTATTATAGTAATTATATTCATGTACATAGGGGGTAGTATTATAGCACTTATATTCTTGTACATAGGGGCAGTATTATAATAGCTATATTCTTGTACATAGGTGCAGTATTATAGTAGTTATATTCTTGTACATAGGAGGCAGTATTATAGTAGTTATATTCTTGTACATAGGAGGCCCTATTATAGTAGTTATATTCTTGTACATAAGGGCAATATTAGAGTAGTTATATTCTTGTACATAGGGGGCAGCATTAGAGTAGATATATTCTTGTACAGAGGGGCAGTATTATAGTAGTTATATTCTTGTACATAGGGAGCAGTATTATAGTAGTTATATTCTTGTACATAGGGAGCAGTATTATAGTAGTTATATTCTTGTACATAGGGGGCAGTATTATAGTAGTTATATTCTTGTACATAGGGGGCAGTATTATAGTAGTTATATTCATGTATATAGGGGGTAGTATTATAGCAGTTATATTCTTGTACATAGGGGGCAGTATTATAATAGTTATATTCTTGTACATAGGTGCAATATTATAGTAGTTATATTCTTGTACATAGGAGGCAGTATTATAGTCGTTACTGTTCCTATGTACAAGAATATAACGACTATAATACTGCCTCCTATGTACAAGAATATAACTACTATAATACTGCCTCCTATGTACAAGAATATAACTCCTATAATACTGCCTCCTATGTACAAGAATATAAAGAATATAACTCCTATAATACTGTTCCTATGTTCAAGAATATAACTACTATAATACTGTTCCTATGTACAAGAATATATTATAGTAGTTATATTCTTGAACATAGGAACAGTATTATAGGAGTTATATTCTTTATATTCTTGTACATAGGAGGCAGTATTATAGGAGTTATATTCTTGTACATAGGAGGCAGTATTATAGTAGTTATATTCTTGTACATAGGAGGCAGTATTATAGTAGTTATATTCTTGTACACAGTGATCAGTATTATAGTAGTTATATTCTTGTACATAGGGGGCAGTATTATAGTAGTTCTATTCATGTACATAGGGGGTAGTATTAGAGCAGTTATATTCTTGTACATAGGGGCAGTATTATAATGGTTATATTCTTGTACATAGGTGCAGTATTATAGTAGTTATATTCTTGCACGTAGGAGGCAGTATTACAGTAGTTATATTCTTGTACATAGGAACAGTATTATAGTAGTTATATTCTTGAACATCGGAACAGTATTATAGGAGTTATATTCTTGTACATAGGAGGCAGTATTATAGGAGTTATATTCTTGTACATAGGAGGCAGTATTATGGGAGTTATATTTTTGTACATAGGAGGCAGTTTTATAGTAGTTATATTCTTGTACACAGGGATCAGTATTATAGTAGTTATATTCTGTACATAGGAGGCAGTATTATAGTAGTTATATTCTGTACATAGGAGGCAGTATTATAGTAGTTATATTCTTGTACATAGGAGGCAGTATTATAGTAGTTATATTCTTGTACATAAGGGACAGTATTATAGTCGTTATATTCTTGTACACAGGGGCAGTATTATAGTAGTTATATTCTTGTACATAGGAGGCTCTATTATAATAGTTATATTCTTGTACATAAGGGCAATATTAGAGTAGTTATATCCTTGTGCATAGGGGGCAGCATTAGAGTAGTTATATTCTTGTACATAGAGGCAGTATTATAGTAGTTATATTCTTGTACATAGGGGGCAGCATTATAGTAGTTATATTCTTGTACATAGGGAGCAGTATTATAGTAGTTATATTCTTGTACATAAGATGCAGTATTATAGTAGTTATATTCTTGTACATAGGGGCAGTATTATAGTAGTTATATTCTTGTACATAGGGGCAGTATTATAGCAGTTATATTCTTGTACATAGGGGCAGTATTATAGCAGTTATATTCTTGTACATAGGGGCAGTATTATAGTAGTTATATTCTTTTTCATAGGAGCAGTATTATAGTAGTTATATTCATGTACATAGGGGGTATTATTATAGTAGTTATATTCTTGTACATAGGAGGCAGTATTATAGTAGTTATATCCTTGTACATAGGAACAGTATTTTATTAGTTATATTCTTGAACATAGGAACAGTATTATAGGAGTTATATTCTTTATATTCTTGTACATAGGAGGCAGTATTATAGTAGTTATATTCTTGTACATAGGAGGCAGTATTATAGTAGTTATATTCTTGTACATAGAAGGCAGTATTATAGTAGTTATATATTTGTACATAGGAGGCAGTATTATAGTAGTTATATTCTTGTACACAGGGATCAGTATTATAGTAGTTATATTGTGTACATAGGAGGCAGTATTACAGTAGTTATATTCTTGTACATAGGGAGCAATATTATAGTAGTTATATTCTTGTACATAAGAAGCAGTATTATAGTAGTTATATTCTTGTACATAGGAGGCAGTGCTATAGTAGTTATATTCTTGTACATAGGAGGCTCTATTATAGTAGTTATATTTTTGTACATAAGGGCAATATTAGAGTAGTTATATTCTTGTACATAGGGGGCAGCATTAGAGTAGATATATTCTTGTAAAGAGGGGCAGTATTATAGTAGTTATATTCTTGTACATAGGAAGCAGTATTATAGTAGTTATATTCTTGTACATAGGGAGCAGTATTATAGTAGTTATATTCTTGTACATAGGAGGCAGAATTATAGTAGTTATATTCTTGTACATAGGGGCAGTATTATAGTAGTTATATTCTTGTACATAGGGGGCAGCATTAGAGTAGATATATTCTTGTACAGAGGGGCAGTATTATAGTAGTTATATTCTTGTACATAGGGAGTAGTATTATAGTAGTTATATTCTTGTACATAGGAGGCAGTATTATAGTAGTTATATTCTTGTACATAGGGAGCAGTATTATAGTAATTATATTCATGTACATAGGGGGTAGTATTATAGCACTTATATTCTTGTACATAGGGGCAGTATTATAGTAGTTATATTCGTGTACATAGGAGGCAGCATTATAGTAGTTATATTCTTGTACATAAGGGCAATATTAGAGTAGTTATATTCTTGTACATAGGGGGCAGCATTAGAGTAGATATATTCTTGTACAGAGGGGCAGTATTATAGTAGTTATATTCTTGTACATAGGGAGTAGTATTATAGTAGTTATATTCTTGTACATAGGAGGCAGTATTATAGTAGTTATATTCTTGTACATAGGGAGCAGTATTATAGTAATTATATTCATGTACATAGGGGGTAGTATTATAGCACTTATATTCTTGTACATAGGGGCAGTATTATAATAGCTATATTCTTGTACATAGGTGCAGTATTATAGTAGTTATATTCTTGTACATAGGAGGCAGTATTATAGTAGTTATATTCTTGTACATAGGAGGCCCTATTATAGTAGTTATATTCTTGTACATAAGGGCAATATTAGAGTAGTTATATTCTTGTACATAGGGGGCAGCATTAGAGTAGATATATTCTTGTACAGAGGGGCAGTATTATAGTAGTTATATTCTTGTACATAGGGAGCAGTATTATAGTAGTTATATTCTTGTACATAGGGAGCAGTATTATAGTAGTTATATTCTTGTACATAGGGGGCAGTATTATAGTAGTTATATTCTTGTACATAGGGGGCAGTATTATAGTAGTTATATTCATGTATATAGGGGGTAGTATTATAGCAGTTATATTCTTGTACATAGGGGGCAGTATTATAATAGTTATATTCTTGTACATAGGTGCAATATTATAGTAGTTATATTCTTGTACATAGGAGGCAGTATTATAGTCGTTACTGTTCCTATGTACAAGAATATAACGACTATAATACTGCCTCCTATGTACAAGAATATAACTACTATAATACTGCCTCCTATGTACAAGAATATAACTCCTATAATACTGCCTCCTATGTACAAGAATATAAAGAATATAACTCCTATAATACTGTTCCTATGTTCAAGAATATAACTACTATAATACTGTTCCTATGTACAAGAATATATTATAGTAGTTATATTCTTGAACATAGGAACAGTATTATAGGAGTTATATTCTTTATATTCTTGTACATAGGAGGCAGTATTATAGGAGTTATATTCTTGTACATAGGAGGCAGTATTATAGTAGTTATATTCTTGTACATAGGAGGCAGTATTATAGTAGTTATATTCTTGTACACAGTGATCAGTATTATAGTAGTTATATTCTTGTACATAGGGGGCAGTATTATAGTAGTTCTATTCATGTACATAGGGGGTAGTATTAGAGCAGTTATATTCTTGTACATAGGGGCAGTATTATAATGGTTATATTCTTGTACATAGGTGCAGTATTATAGTAGTTATATTCTTGCACGTAGGAGGCAGTATTACAGTAGTTATATTCTTGTACATAGGAACAGTATTATAGTAGTTATATTCTTGAACATCGGAACAGTATTATAGGAGTTATATTCTTGTACATAGGAGGCAGTATTATAGGAGTTATATTCTTGTACATAGGAGGCAGTATTATAGGAGTTATATTTTTGTACATAGGAGGCAGTTTTATAGTAGTTATATTCTTGTACACAGGGATCAGTATTATAGTAGTTATATTCTGTACATAGGAGGCAGTATTATAGTAGTTATATTCTGTACATAGGAGGCAGTATTATAGTAGTTATATTCTGTACATAGGAGGCAGTATTATAGTAGTTATATTCTTGTACATAGGAGGCAGTATTATAGGAGTTATATTCTTGTACATAAGGGACAGTATTATAGTCGTTATATTCTTGTACACAGGGGCAGTATTATAGTAGTTATATTCTTGTACATAGGAGGCTCTATTATAATAGTTATATTCTTGTACATAAGGGCAATATTAGAGTAGTTATATCCTTGTGCATAGGGGGCAGCATTAGAGTAGTTATATTCTTGTACATAGAGGCAGTATTATAGTAGTTATATTCTTGTACATAGGGGGCAGCATTATAGTAGTTATATTCTTGTACATAGGGAGCAGTATTATAGTAGTTATATTCTTGTACATAAGATGCAGTATTATAGTAGTTATATTCTTGTACATAGGGGCAGTATTATAGTAGTTATATTCTTGTACATAGGGGCAGTATTATAGCAGTTATATTCTTGTACATAGGGGCAGTATTATAGCAGTTATATTCTTGTACATAGGGGCAGTATTATAGTAGTTATATTCTTTTTCATAGGAGCAGTATTATAGTAGTTATATTCATGTACATAGGGGGTATTATTATAGTAGTTATATTCTTGTACATAGGAGGCAGTATTATAGTAGTTATATCCTTGTACATAGGAACAGTATTTTATTAGTTATATTCTTGAACATAGGAACAGTATTATAGGAGTTATATTCTTTATATTCTTGTACATAGGAGGCAGTATTATAGTAGTTATATTCTTGTACATAGGAGGCAGTATTATAGTAGTTATATTCTTGTACATAAGGGACAGTATTATAGTAGTTATATTCTTGTACACAGGGGAAGTATTATAGTAGTTATATTATTGTAGATAGGGAGCAGTATTATAGTAGTTATATTCTTGTACATAGGGGCAGTATTCTAGTTGTTATATTCTTGTACATAGGGGGCAGTATTATAGTAGTTATATTCTTGTACATAAGGGGCAGTATTATAGTAGTTATATTCTTGTATGTAGCAGGCGGTATTATAGCAGTTATATTCTTGTACAAAGTGGTCAGCATTTTAGTAATTTTATTCTAGTACATAGGGGGCAGTATTAGATTCTTTTGCATGGTGGGCAGTATTATAGTAGTTTGATTTTTGTATATCAGAGCCAGTATTGCAGTTTCTATATTCTTATATGTAGGAGACAGTAATAGGTATATTCTTATCCACACATCATTAGTTTATGTAATTACATATGATACTTTACACACTGTATATTTGAAATAACACCATGAGATGTTTTCTAAGCATCTAAATGTAATCAATGTCATTGCAGCTAATCTGACTAGAGAATAAAGCTTGTTGTTCTCTCATTCATTGAATACCAGGTCATTGTGACATTCTGGAGTCAGTTGCCTTTATAGATAAGCTGCCATTGATCTATAATAATCCTAGTTACTGACTTCCACTGGTGATTCAATCACTTTTTCTACAGGCCACCCGTCATATTGTGCTTTCAATATATATATAACACAAATATAACACCCAAGGTCAATTAGAGACACTTAGAGATGGATTTGATGCCATTTTCTTAATGCATTACAGTTTGTTGAATAATTTGAGCTTTGTACTTTAGTGTTTTTTTTGCGCTGATGTCAACAATTCTTGTGCCAACTGATGCATTAGAGCAGTGTTATTCATCCCAGCATACAATGCGGAAAGTGAATAAAGAGCAATAATACATGTCTTAACTTTGGCTAATTGATGAGTCACATTGTCGGGATGCTCAGATTTACTGCACTGATTTGATTTGTATCTTTATATATCTTCTTTTATTTATAACCAAGTTAAAGGAATAGTCTAGGCAAAGCTAGAGCTCTAACACAGAAATTCATTATTTCTTATTCTCGTGTTAAAGGAAACCTGCCACTCTTCTGAACACTTTGCAGCAGAACTGTATATCAGTAATTAACTTTTCTAAACATATCTCTTTTAATGTCCATACTCTCGGCATATCTCTAGAAAAAGCTGCTTTTAAAACTGCAAAGCCATATGTAAATTAGTTGTGAAAGTCTGGTTGGCATACCCAGGCATACCCAAACATATCCTGGTCCCCTTGATTAATGTGCATGACATCTCTACATTATCCACAAGCCGCTGCAAAACGCACACTTGCGCATGTGTCCTGGGAGTGGTGTATGCAGAATGAAAGTTGATGGGTCTGACCACAGCAAAGCCAAACCAACTGCATGTATGTTGCTCCTGGGATATGCAGTGCAGGTATTGCAGGTGATGGTGCAACGTAGGATTCTGGAGTCAATGCAGCAGATGGAGTAACCAAAGTTTACAATATTTATTGATAGACACAGAAATAGAAATGAACAATAGCAATATGTAGTGGGCCAAAAACCTATGTCTGGCCCCTCCATAATTGTCTTTCATGCCATGTTTTTTTATGTGGATGCACTATGCAAAGCGTCTTGGCTGCTGTTACGTATATTGCACAGCTGCAGTATTGAAGAGGTTCATGTCTGAAAGTGTCTGGGATATGTCTGGAAATGTATAAATATCTCTCTAGCCTTGTGATGTCTGTACCCTATAAGTATGAGTGCTTGAGATCTAGGTGGGGTCTGTCATCTTCAACGTTGAGAGAGGAGTGAGAGTGCCGGCCACATGGGGGTACCTTCAACCCTCATGTGGTGATATGATGGAAGAGGAGGAAAGGTATCCTGAGGCCTTCCATGCCAGGAGCCACCTCTGAAGAGAGAAAGGAGTGAGAAGTCCGCCGTGCAGAGCTGTCTACAAGAGTGTCAGTGGAGTATTCTCTCTCCTCCGTCCTCCTCTGGAGTGTTCCCTGTCCAGGAGTGGAGCACTGTAGGTAACTGAGACTGCAGGCCCGATATCATCGTGAGTTATCTTCCCTGACCTAGCACTAGCAACTTGTCTTTCCTTAATGTGTGAGTTAATTGAATTCTGCTGCATCTTCTACAGTAAAGTTTCCAGTCACTGCCCGTTCCCAGGGATTGAGGTATCCAAGTTTATCAGTGTGTGGACTCTCTTTATTCATCCGCTGGTTAATCTACGGTGAGAAAGGAATGGTGGCATCACGCATAACAACCTCACGTCCACAACACTTATACAGGAAACTGCTGTCCCAGCATTGCCTGGAAGAGGCCTAGCGGTGCCTTGGCTGAGGTTCCATGTATCCCTCCAGTGATGAGTCTGGTAGAGCCACCATGACAAGTGCCATCTCTACCCTGCCAGCTCCTCAGCTTGGGCTTCGGTCACCACAAATATAGTAATAATGGTTATAAAATTAAACTTTTTTCTTAGAATCACCTGTCACTACAGTTAACTAGATCCAAAAAATAATTGCTTTGTGCATAATAGGAAATAACTCTTACAGAACAATATCAATAACACTCAACTATTATCAGCACTGTTTCACAAAGACTAGTTATGGATTATATAGCACAGCGAAAGACCTTCCCCTTAGGGGTTGACACTCCAATACAATTTCTTAGAAAAGCTGCTTCCTATATTCACATATAATGTCTCTTTAAATGGCACAGTCCATAACCAAGGTTCAAGTATCAGAAACCTGTATGATGCTAGAGTCCGCAATATGAACCCTATCTCTTATAGTAGGCCTGCTAACACATTTCCTCAATGTACACACACATTGTCAGATTAAGGCTAGCCTCACTTACAATATATCACATATGAGTACTCTGTTTGACTGACTCAGACTAGTCCAGAATCAGGAGTGCTCCTTCTCCACAATTTCCATAGATCCTTTTTGCTATCTATAGTTCCTGCTGATTTGGGGACACAATGCTAGCTCTCTCTTTCTTGGGTCCAGACACCAGGCAATCTCTGGTCACTGCCCTTTCTCATCAGCTCTAGCAGCTCTCCCCACAGGTAGCAGCATCTCAGCTCTCTCAGGCTCAAATTCAGAAGCACCTGCAGCTCATTCTGCCCAGCACTGTCTCTCCATTGTGACTCAGCACAAAAAGGTTCCTTTTGTAGCCAAGGATTCAGTCTCTAAAAAGTTCCTACTAAGCATGCCCAGTTCTAAAGTGCAAAAAATTGGCATAAGTCACAGTCTATCTCCATGACAACATTTTATCCTTTTACAGTAGCCCCTTACACTAGCGCAAGATCTGGAACAACTTGTGGATGACCTATGCACATAGGCGGATTTTTGCTGTGGAATCTGGAGGGGGCGTTCGCTTCCGGGTTCCACAACAAATACCTTCCATAGCATGCTATGGAAAAATGATTCTTTCTGCACACTGGGTTCAGCCATATAAGATTCCTGATCCTCTGAAAGGAAACTAGGAATATGTGTACTACTCTTATAGAGGATGTTTAACTCTCGAATAAACCAGAATCTATTGAAGTAGTGATTAGGAATCTTGAGCCCAGATACTGGCATTCTCTACTGGGCACTGTGTTTAGTTACATAAGATTCCTAAACTCTGAAAGGTAACTGGGAAGCAGCTCATTAAAGAAACCATTCTTCTGTACTGCTTACCCTGACTAAACATTTGGGGTCAATGGAATAGATAGATATCAAACGGGTTTGGATTATCTCCGGTTGGGAACCCTTCTGAAGTATTGCCTTGTATCCATACAAGTAGATGAATTGATATACTATGAAATGCGCACTGGCCTAGCCTGTCTTCTACGTGTTAACCATCCATTGAAGAGGGAAATGGTCCCATTTCAGTGACAATTTCATAGAGGGATATATATATATATATAATGTGTGTGTGTGTGTGTGTGTGCTTGTCCTTAGTACTCTAGTTTTAATGATTTATATTAAAAGTTATATTTTAAGGGGTTTCTAATTCTGTGAACGGCTGGGAATAATATCAAATTAAAAAAGAATCACTACTTACCTCTTTTCTTTCCCGGGAAAACAGTAGGGCAGCTCCAATGAAGACTCCATTGTCAGCCCAGACCGAAAGTCAGATGACTACTGTAGCATCAGCACCCATTCTCCTGGCATCAGCGCTCACACGTTGGGTACCACGCTGCAAGGAGTTCGGAACGTGACACTGTGGCCTGTGATTGGCTGACATAATTTGTCTGACTTCACTAGGTTAACGTTTTCTAATTTTATATTTGCTGTAGTGGAAATCAGCTCTCCATGCATTGACCTTGTGATGAGCTTGTGGTGGGCTTGTAATCAAGCCTAGAAGCCAATGTGAACAAGTAGAGCTATAGTGTAAAGCATGAGGATGAAGAGCAACAGAGCAGATTAGCTGAGACTTTGAATAAAAATCACATCAGATATGAGGTCACCAATCATAATTTTGCCCTTATGGAGCAATGGCAAAAAGCGGAATAGTGTCATTGGACTTTCAAACATCCTTGATACAGCCTTATATTCCATTAAACCTTAATTATCTTCCTCCAGTTATATTGTACATTTACCATAGCGTTTGAATAATTATGGTGATAGTGTCGTTCACCTTGTCTAATTAATTTCATTCTCTGCTTTGCCTGTGGTCATATTTTCCATTAATCTTTTTATTGCTGTTTTTAGAGGGGTTCTTACGTTCTTCAGGTAAAATGTAGGTTATAGTTTATGATTTACCTCCTTGCATTTTTATTTTGCTGCATTTAGCATTTTTTCACCTTGTCATACAGTTCATCTGCTATATATATATATATATATATATATATATATAGATAGATATCATTATAATCATCACCATCTTGTCTGTGATATCTCTTTATTTAACATATCTCTAGGCACAGCTGTAATAGCGCGCTGCCACCGGGGCTCACCTGGTACGGAGGCTGTTGTCAGGCACCGCGCTTCACACTGCACGCTGGGCCATCTCTGCCTTATGGTGCTCTTTTTCCACATGGTGCCTTTCAGCTTCCCATAGGGCAGGTATGTGCTCCCACCACCAGTCTTAAAGGGCCAGCAAGCGTTTCCAAATTCCAAACCCCCCCTAATCCCTGCACACCTTGGAAGATGCCTACACAAGTGATCTGCATCAGCAATTGTGACAAAGCCGCTGTTTGCATTGGTTCTTACTCTTGCCTGATTCTTTATGGTTCTGAATTCTGTACTCCCTGGCCTCAGTTCTGATTATTGGACTTGCTTCAAGCCCTGAGCATCGTCTGTCTGTCTACTATGCTATGGTTAACACCATCAGGTACTGCACATGAAGGGACAAAAGGTTTCAATAGCGACTTATGGAGTACCTGTGAACCCTCCATGTGGGTGGCAACCCCAGCTCGTAGGCGAGTGGGTTCACCACACGTGTGATGGCAAACGGCCCCACGTAACGTGGCGCCAGCTTCAAGGACGGAACCCGCAATTTGAGATTTTTAGAAGACTGGTATACCTTCTGTCCCACCCTGTAAGGTTCAGACACAGACAGACTCTTCCCACTACGCAACTGCATACGGGCCCCCGCTGCCTCCAAGTTTCTCTGTACCTCTTTCCATACCCCCTGAAGCGTATCTGTGGCGACATCCGCTGCAGGACAGACCGACGGGGTAGGGACTGCTGTAAGGAAGCAAGGATGCTGACCATATACACAAAAAAATGGAGACACCCCAGTGGAAGAACAAAGGCGGTTGTGTAGTGCAAACTCTGCCAACGGCAGGAACTCTGCCCACTGATGAGCCTTTTCGCTAGCAGACAACCGTAAATATTGCACTAAATCTTGGTTGTTCCGCTCAGTCTGACCATTAGTCTGCGGGTGGAACGCTGAAGAGAAGGAAAGCGACGTTCCCAGGTTTCTGCAGAAGGCATGCCAAAACTGCGACACAAACTGAACCCCGCGATCGGATACAATATTTTGGGGAACCCCATGTAGGCGAATTATTTCCTTTACAAAAATCGTGGCGAATTCTTTTGCCGAGGGTAGCTTTTTTAACGCCACAAAATGTGCCATCTTTGAGAACCGGTCGACCACCACTAAGATAGTGGTGCACTTCTGGGATTCTGGTGGGTCAGTGATGAAATCTACTGATAGGTGCGACCATGGGCTGGAAGGAACTGGTAGCGGTCTCAGCGGACCCTCCGAAGGACGCCGCCGACTCTTATTGCGAGCACAGACCGAGCAACCCCTCACAAAGTTGCGGATCTCCTGAGACATGCCTGGCCACCAGAAGTGTCTGGAACAAAGCTCCAGGGTCCCCTGGAACCCTGGATGCCCGGCGAGAACCGACGAGTGAGACTCATCCATGACTCTAGGGCGTAGGGTCTCTGGCACAAACCATCTGCCCTCCGGCACCCCCGAAGGAGCGTCCTGCTGAGCATCCTGTAGTTGAGGGACGAAGTTAGACTCCACAACTGCCACCAGCATGCCGGGGGCTAAGATATTCTCGGGAGTCATGGTCTCACTATCTGGTACCCCGAAACTCCGTGACAGGGCGTCCGCCTTCACGTTCTTCTCTCCTGGGATATATGTCATGACGAAATTAAACCTGGCGAAGAACAACGCCCACCTGGCTTGACGAGCTGTGAGTCTTTTAGCATTGGCGAGATATACCAGATTCTTGTGATCAGTATATACGGTAATTGGGTGTCTAGCACCCTCAAGATGGTGTCGCCACTCTTCCAGAGCCCATTTGATAGCCAATAGTTCGCAGTTACCCACGTCGTAGTTGCGCTCTGCTGAATTGAACTTCCGCGAAAAGAACGCACATGGGCTATACCCAGACCTCCCACTGACTTCCTGCGACAATACTGCTCCTGTCCCCACTTCAGACGCGTCTACCTCAATAAAAAAGGGTAGTTGTGCGTCCGGCTGTATTAGCACCGGGGCAGTCGTGAATGCCTTTTTTAGATGGCTAAAGGCCTCCAGGGCTGCAGGCGACCACTTACCCAAGTTGGCCCCCTTCTTAGTCAGGTCGGTCAGAGGTTGAGCAATAACTGAGTAATTCCTAATGAATTTGCGGTAAAAATTTGCAAAACCTAAGAACCGCTGGAGAGCCTTGAGGTTGTCTGGTCTGACCCATTGGGAGATTGCTGCTACTTTATCAGACTCCATCTGAATCTCCGTGGGTGAGATTACATAACCAAGGAAGGATACTTGTTTAGAACCAAACGTACATTTCTCTAACTTGACAAAAAGTTGATACTCGCGCAAACGGGTCAGGACCAACCTCAGGTGCTGCACATGTGAGTCCCAGTCAGCCGAGTACACCAGAATGTCGTCAAGATAGATGACCAGAAATACCCCCAGGAAGTCGTGGAAGACCGCGTTCATAAAACCCTGAAACACAGCGGGGGCATTACAAAGTCCAAAAGGCATGACCAGACATTCAAAATGTCCTAACGGGGTGTTGAACGCCGTCTTCCATTCATCTCCCTCTCTAATGCGAATTAAATTGTAAGCCCCCCGCAAGTCCAGTTTGGAGAACCAGTGGGCCCCTACCACCTGATTCAACAAGTCAGGAATTAGGGGCAAGGAGCACTGGTTCTTCACAGTGATTTTATTCAAGGCCCGATAATCCACACAAGGCCTTAGTGTCCCGTCCTTCTTCTCTACAAAGAAGAGACCCGCCCCGGCAGGGGACCTGGACGGCCGGATATGCCGGTTGGCCAGAGCCTCCGAGACATAGGACTTGAGGGCTTCATGCTCACGGCCTGACAAATTGAAAATGGCTCCCTTAGGGATGGGGCTGTCGGGAATCAGATCAATACCACAGTCCCACTCCCTATGAGGAGGCAGAGCCTTAGACAGTTTTTTGGAGAAAACATCCTGAAAGTCTGACAAATACTCCGGAATGAGCACCGTATCTGCGGAGCACACAGCTATGGTAGACAGGTGATCATGACAGGATGATCCCCAATGAGTCAATTCCCGGGTGGACCAATCAAATTGGGGATTGTGCAGTGCCAACCAGGGCATACCAAGCACCACATCAACCGACATTTTCTCCATAACCAGGAAGGACAGTTCTTCCGAGTGGAGGATCCCCACCGTGAACTGTAATCTTGGGGTCCTCCATCGTACCAGGCCTGTAGAGAGGGGGGTAGCATCAATACTGGTAAAATGAATTGGCGTCTTCAGCGCCACAAATTCCGCCATCAGAGAACGGACAAAACACAGACTTATCAAGTTGGCGGCTGCTCCAGAATCAATAAACGCCCGCCCTGATCGGGAAAAATCCCGGAATTTAACATGACACGGTACCAAAAGTTTAGGAAGTACCTGAAGTCCTAGGCGATCCTCCCTGCAATCGCCCAGGACTCGGAGTTTTCCGCCGGTTCCGGCTGCGAGCGTTGAGACCTCAGTGGGCAGGTTATCACCCGGTGTCCAGCTTTCCCACAGTAGAGGCAGAGACGGTGCAACAAACGGATCCGGCGTCGCTCTTTGGGGTCCAGCGGATCCACCTCCATCGGCTCGGACACAGGGACTGGTAAGGAGGAAGAGGGACCAGGGCAACCGACCTCCCTGACTCTACGGGTCTGCCTGTCCTGCTTCCTAGACCTGAGCCTCCTGTCTGCCTTCACCGCTAGCTCCATAGCCTCCCTTAAGGACCCGGGAACGGGATGGGAAATTAACAGGTCTTTAACTGCGTCCGAGAGCCCCTGCAGAAAAACGTCTTTCAGCGCGCTATCGTTCCATGCCGTATCCCCCGCATAGCGTCTGAAGTTGGAGCAATAATCCTCCACACAAGCCGACCCTTGCCGCAGCGCCAACAACCGCGAAACCGCCAACCCCGCTCGGTCCGGTTCATCGAAGATGCCCCCGAGTTCATGAAAAAAGGAGTCCACAGACTGCAGGCAGGAGGAACCCTCGGGGATGGAAAAGGCCCATGTCTGGGCAGAGCCCCGCAGCAGGGACATTATCAGCCCGACCCTCTGAGCCTCTGACCCGGAAGAACGGGGACGCATCCGAAAAAACAGGCGACACGCCTGTCGGAAAACAAAAAACTTGTTCCTCTCCGCAGAAAACACCTCGGGAAGAGGGCACTTGGGTTCGGGGCTGGTTGCGGCGTCCAACCCCTGCGCCACCCCCCGCTGCTCCTGGGCCACCATGCGGGCGGATAAATCCTGGATCACAGGCACCAGGGCCTGCAGCTGGTTCGTGAGGGAACTGATCGCCTCCATGACAAACGGTTTTTAAGGGCCAGTTATTATGTTACGGCACTCTGCCCCCCCGAGCGCCAGGTGGGGTGCCCTGATCTTCCCGCACCCCACTGTCCCTGCCTACCTGCCTCGGCCCTGGCTAACCCCAGGCGGACAACTGGGCGGCGGTCCCTGCGCTGGCTAGGGACCTGGCGACTACCTAGATGGAACTACTAACAGGGGACAGAGTGCCGACAGAAGAGGCAGGTGGAACAAACCAACAAAACTTACAAGCAGAGTAAGGCTGGAGATGAAGCTCACAGGTAAACAGACAGAATACTGACGAGCAACTAGAGCAGACTGGAACAGACCTGACAAGAGGCTAGCAGAACCAATAACTGGTAGTGAGCTCAGGTCACTGCCAGCCTTTTAACTTAAAGCCTCCGCCCAGGGGCGGAGAGTGGGAGGAGCCGACTCTCCCACTGTTGCATATGGAAGGTGGAGGAGAGCGGGCGGCACCCTACGGGCGGACATGCCCACGCCGCTGCACGCTGGCTGCTCCACGCAGCTGCACGCTGGCTGCTCCACGCCGCCGGGAGAGCCCCGACAGCAGAGCTCCGGGACGCCGGAGCCGACATCGGAGCGCCGCGCGCCGGCCGCGGGAATCAGCGCCGCCCTGCATGGTAACAGCTGTCTTCGCAGATAGCCCTAAGTCAAACTGGAGTGTGCCATGGTGGATCAACATCCACTTATCCACTTACCTGGCACTTGTTGCCATACCTCCCAACTTCTGAATGACGAAAAGGGTGATAACTCAATGTGCCACAGCAATTTTTCTTTGTGTTAGGCCTCACCACCTTTGTGCCCCCTCACAGTAATAGTGCCCAGTAGTGACCCGCCTTAAAGTAATAGTGCTCTTCAGTGAAGCCCTCAAAATAATAGTGTCCTTCACAGTAACGGTATTCCCATAAGCCCCAACTCAGTAATAACACCCCTGCATACTCCACAGTAACTATGCCCCCTAATTAATAATGCATCCAGTCAATAATGCCCTAATTTAAAAAGTGAAAGTAAAAAAGATACAGTAAATATTCCCCTTTTTGGTTCTCTTGCTGCTTCAGTCTGCTCCCCAGCTCATTTCTAGGTAGCTTGATCACAAAATTGCTGTTGCTAATCCATGTTCACAGTTTTGGTACAGCTGAGGTCAGTAATTATTAGCGGTAGATCAGATTAGTGTGAACCAGAGCAGTGGAAAGAGTGAAAAGAGTGAGTAGAAGCGTTTTCTTTTTTTACTTCATACCCAGACACCCCTGTGCCACACGTCTTCTTACTCTTTGGGTGGCAGGACAGCTCCGAAAAGTCATGGCTGTCCCACTGAATCATGGACTGTTGGACTGTTTAAGATATCATTAAAAGAGGAATTTAGAGGCTTACTACTTTTTTTTAAAACCTCAACACAAAAAACCCCATAAAAATCAAAATATACTTACTATTGAAACTTTTAGCTTTACAGGCATTGCAAGATTTAATTCTTATGGACAAGTTTTTTTTGTTTTTTTTAATTAGACTGAGGTTACCAACTTCTGCAATGACCTTCTGGTATCAGGTCATGACATTTTCAACACAGAGATAGAGGATAACGTGCTGATCATTGAGGGTCCCACCACTAGGACCCCCACCAATCCTGAGAATGGGGGTCCCATATCCCCTCCTTCTCTTTAACTCTTTCCAATCCACTGTCTGACGTTTAAAGACATTATGATTTAAGGCTGTACAGCTCCGGTTTTGGAAGACACCCGTCGGGGTTCTCTTACTGCATATTGCCAGCCTCTCTGCTTTTGGAGCCTATCCAACGTGTTACCTCGTGCATTACTGACTTTAGCCAGCATATAGCGCTGTTTTATAACAGCAGAAGAAGAGTAAGGCCCCTAGGAAAACCAGGATACAAATTGGATTGGAAAGGGTTGATGCAGCGATATTTCTCCCCTTGAAGTGACATAACAGTGAATGGAGCTCTTGCCGAGCATGCACTGTTGGCGCTTCATTCAATGGGGCTGATAATCAAGTGGCAAGAAAATTTCTATCTGCATAATCCCATTAAAAATAAATTTAGAGGAAGCGCGAATGCACGACCATTGCTTCATTCTCTGCCTCACTGCAGGGGGTGAAGTAAGCCTGCAGTGAGGAGGACAGGGGATACAGAACCCCCATTTTCTCCATTGGATAGAAACTAGGATGAAGATTGGTAGAAAAACGCCCGCGCTACCCAGACCAAGCCACCAGGATCAGGCTCCACACACTTCTTATTTGGTCGTCAGTTTTTTGAGGCAATTTCTGTGCAACGCGTTTCGTCGTCATTCATGGCGACTTTATCAAGGGGCTTGGTCTGGGTAGTGTGGGTGTTTTTCTACCAATCTTCATCCTAGTTTCTTCTAAGTGGGTCCTACTATCCAGTGGGACACAGAAGCCCAGCAGCTTATCGGACACACCGGGGGATATATAAGCCTACGTGGAAGTGGAGGTGTTGGTGAAGCTTCTAAGAAGGAGCACTCGCCTAACCCCGGGTGAGTCAATCCTATTATCTCTAATAATAATACTCCCTAGGAGTATTATACCACATAACGTATTACTACTCCAGGCCATCACGAGTAACGCCTCCCTGACGTGTTTGTGTTGTCTCCATTGGATAGAGGCTAACTTGTAATTCTGGTACAACACCTTGGAAGGAAAAAAACAACGGCCACTGGTGATTCACTCCTGGGAACAAAACAGAAACCAGACACAATTAAACATCACGTTATGGGCAGAAAGCCCGGATGAGTTCAGGAGATGAACTGGCCATTGAAATAGTTTCTGTTGAACAAAAGAAAATAAGGTTAGTTTAATCCTTGAATCCCACATTCTATAATATGATTATTTAGGAATGCTAAAATGAGGTGATAAACTTTCTTTAAAGGGGTTTTCCAACTTTAATTGTGTTACAGTTGGGCATGGCACAAAATAACAAAACAGCAAAAAAATCACCTATCTTAAGCTCACCAGGAAACAGTTGAAAGGCTCTGGCTCCCACTATTCATTGGAAGTCAGGTGACCACTGCAGCCAATCAGAGTCCACAGAGTCCATCTGTTCTCCTACGGTAGCATCAGCAATCACATCCTGGGCAACATGATGCCAGGAGTTCTGGCCAATGACAGGCTGCAGTAGTCAGCTGACTTCTACCATGGGTACATACCAGGAGCGGGTGTGTCTGGTACTGCAGTTCATTCCTATTCAAGCAGGGGCGTAACTATAGAGGATGCAGGGGATGCGGTTGCACCCGGGACCAGGACCAGGACCCATAGGGGGCCCATAAGGCCTATTTTCTCCATATAAGGAGCCTAGTAGTATGAATAAAGCATTATAGTTAGGGGCCCTGTTACAGATTTTGTACTTGTATATATGCTCATTTGTGGTCCTTTAGGACAGTCATTGTCAAGTATTATATAAACTGCAGCCTGATGGGACTGAAACCTTCAATGGCACATGTTACAGTAATTGGGTGGCTCCGCAACAGATTTTGCATTGGTGTCTAGGAATTTCAGGTTTCATCTTTAGTAGGGGGTAAATGTGGTTTTGAAGCCAGCAGACACTAAACACCAAAGAGAGTCAGAAATTTGAGAGGTATCTGCTGTCGGCTGCATTTCCCCTAGAAGCTGACACACAAGTTACAGCCAATAACCTTTTTGCGTCTCTATTAGTTCAGCATGTGGTTATATTGTCAACGAGGCATAAAACATATAAGCTTGGGGTTGTTAAAAGTATTTCCTCCCTTCTCAATGACAACATGATACATTTAATGAGTAACGTGTTTCTCTTCTGACAAAAATGATAATCGTGGGGGGAAAAAACTAAATACTTTGTATTTTTACAAAATGTTTTTGAATTATGAAAGTAGAGAAAAAAATGATAGCGTTTTGTTTCTCAGGCGTTTGACAACGTGTTTCATACTTGTTTACTGCGTCTGAAATTCTTTCACTTCAGCTCTAAAATTGGAAATAATTTGTTCCAAATGTTGCAAGGACCGGCAACCACTAGTTTGCATGATTTCCAAGTTTCGAGAGAACTGTAAACCCTTCCAAGTTAATGAGCCATTAAAAAAGAGAAGGAAATGGGGTTACAATGAAATATTTTGATGATATGTCTACGTGCATTGTTACTTTCTGCCGCTCTCAGCGTCGTGAACTAGATCTCTGCTGAGACTTATCAATTGCAAACATCTTATTTAAATTGGCAACAATTGACCGTGTCGTATGTAAGATTATAACAGACTCGCTCCGATTTTTTAAATATGTCAGAGGCATTTAAATTTATTGTAATTTTAATGGGTGATTATTTCCAAAGAATCTAATTTAGAAAGCCATGTGGTGCAAGCCGTATAATTTCAAAGCGAACAATGGATCGCATTATGGTATACATCTATGTGTACTAGCCTTATTTTAATAGCTACCTTTTCGACTTATACAAAAAGGTCCTTTATGTTCATAAAAGCAAATTTGACTTGTAAAGTGCCTGCAGTTTAACAGGTTCGTGATAAAACCTAATAACTGACATTAGTAATACAAGCACTTAAATGGGGTTTTACATTTTGTTTTTCAAAAATTCTAAAACTGAGCCGAACACCTTGAAATACAGGAAATGTATTTTGACAGACTATACCTTGAGTCTGTACTGGGAGAAAATAGCCTTACAAAATGTAATTTAAAGGAAAATGCAGTCATTGTTTAAGACTAGTCCTTAGATCTTAGACACTGGGTGTTGGGTCACTTGCAAAAAAATGAAATTTACTACATCATGTTTATAGTTTTGTGCTTAGAGGGGTTGTACCAGAGTAGACTTTTATTATATACCCAACAGACAGGTGATAAAAGTTTGATAGGTAGGAGTCTCACCACTGAGAAACCAACTAAACGTGAGAACAGGGGTCCTTTGTCCCCCTCTTCTCGTCACTTTGGGCTCACTTCACCTGCCTACAGTGACATAGAGATTGAATGGGCAGTGCCTTTCCATTCATTAAAATGAATGTAGCTGGACAACTCCAATCCATCGCCTCCTCACTCTGGGTAGTGCACCATGCTCACAGTGAAGATGAGAAGGGAATACAGAACCCCTGTTCTAAGGATCGGTGGGGTCTCAGCAGTGAGCAGTCTCATCAATAAATGTCTACACTAAATAAATAATGGTGATTATTATTATGAAGAAATCCATACAAACAGTAGAAGAACATAGAAGAACCATGCAGATGTTGTCTTTGGTCAGATTTCAGCTTAGAACTCTCATGCTGCAAGACAACAGTACTAACTAAGTCAGTGCTTCTTCATCCTCCTCCTCAACAAATGTATGCACTATATAAATAAAGGTGATTTTTTATGAAGAAAAAAACAAACACAAACACAAGGAGAACATAGAAACTTCATCTAGATGTCCTTCTTGGTCACATCTGAACCTAGGACCCAAGTGTTGCAAGGAAACAGTGCTAACTACTTAGAAAGCATCCGTCTTCTTCCTCCTCTTCTTCTTTCTCCTTGGTCAGAGGAAAAACAACCAGTGACAAGGTCATGGCCATTTAAGGTTCACTGATTTGTATGGGAGCAAAGGCTAGCCTGTTTCATCCAGTCCCACAAAAGTGTTACTGTAACACGAATTGCTGAATAAGTATATGTTGGCTGTGATTAATATAACTTTTATTTATATAGTGCATACATTTGTTGAGATGGAGGAAGAAGAAGCATGGTGGGCAAACTCTATTTAGATGTCAGATTTGAACCTGGGACCCCAGCTCTGCAAGGCAACAGTGCTAACTGCTCAGCCACAGGAGAAAAGACACCAGCATGGCAGACCACCTGAGGTTTTTCTTCACTTCAAACCAAGCTTTTTATCAAAGTTTGACTGGAAACAGTGTTTGAGTGGTTTGGTTCACTGAACACCAATAATCACCTTCATTTATTTAGTGTACACATAGGAGGAGGAGGGGGAAAAGAAGAAGAAATTTTAGTGGGTTTGGCCTGTAGTTTGCTTTTGCACTGGACCAAAGTCTTAACAAAAATTTGACCAGAATCAGGGTTTGACCGATTTGGCTCAATCAATGCTAATCTTTAGGGATACTCAGGGACAGTGATATCTAGGGTCAGTGTCAGGAATAGAGTGATGGAAGTTTTAGGGAAAATAAGAATTAGGGTGAGTTATTATCAGCTTGTTATTATCTGTTCACCATTATCCATCTGTTTGTTTCATTATATGACTACCATCACCCTTATGTAAAATAATCTGATTACATCACCATTCTGTTGCTGTCATCAGTTAGTAATTCTTGTACCTTTCTTACCTACTATAGATGAGCGAGTATACTCGCTAAAGGCAATTGCTCGGGTGAGCATTGCCTTTAGCGAGTATCTCCCCCGCTCGAGACTGCAGGTTCGGGTGCCGGCAGCGGGCATGGAGCTGCGGGGGAGAGCGGGGCAGAACGGAGGGGAGATCTCTCTCTCCCTCTCTCCCCCCCACTCCCTCCTGCTGACAGCCGCTACTCACCGCTCCCCCGCGTCGGCACCCGAACCTGCAGTCTCGAGCGGGGGAGATACTCACTAAAGGCAATGCTCACCCGAGCAATTGCCCTTAGCGAGTATACTCGCTCATCTCTATTACCTACCTTTTTCTTACTATTGATACATATCTCATATTAATTTTTCATTTGACTGTCCAGTTCTGGCATAATTTGGCCCTGCTGTAAGCCCTAGAGGTATCGGAGTACTGGGAAACATAGTTAGTACCCAGAAAAGGCAACTTCTTAAGGTGAAGTCCCTGTTTTGTTGTTTTGTATCCAACCGGCATCATTACAGAGGCAGATAAATCAGAATCCATCCATTAAAAAATTCAATAGGTGATAGCCACAGCATCTTCCTCCTCCAACTCTCTGAAAAGTAACCTCTTCACTTGCAAGACAGAATTCTTACAACATTCTTCCATAGAAGTTAATAAGTAGTTTTCTTATAAAAAAGTAAATTGCAGTATAGATTTTTACTTTATATCAAGCTTTGCATATCTGAGACATCCAGAAGTTATTTATTTTTTGGCCAATTAAAGCATCTACCATCAAAACCTGTACTCTGCTATATAATAAGGTTCTCTACTTCTCAATTTTCGGGGAAGCTGGGAAAAATGATAGCATGTCTATCTGAAAAAAGTGTCATTCTTTGATTAAAATTCTTCTAAGTTCATTCCTTGCCGAGTATTTTCTTTATGTCTTCCAAATTTACTGACCCAAAAAGAAATATTCGATAACTAGAAAAAAAACTTTAATCAAAGCTATGCTAAAGGCACAGTGGCACAAAGCTGTCAAAATGTAAAGTAAGGAATGGTGATTCCAATTATTGCCGCACTTCGAAGCAGATAATCGTAAAAAAAATCTGAGAATTGTGAGAGGAATATAGTTCACTGTGAAATTATTGTCTACTTGTGTTTTATAGTAGAAATCTATTTTTGTCTTAATGGAACAAGAAGCTAAAATGATAGACAAAGTGTGTACTGATGCAGCAGAGCTGAATTTGTCTTTAAAGGGGTTGTACCAGAATTTCTACTTATCCCCTATTCACAGGATTAGGGATAACTTGCTGATTGGTGGGGATCTCACCACTTAGACCGCTGCTAATCTTGACAACTGGAGTCTTGATCTCTGGAATGGCACCCACTTGGGTATTTCTGTCAGCCCGGTTGCAATGAAGGGAGCGTTGACTGCGCATGTACGGTCAGAGCTTCATTCAGAGTGATGTCACTGCAAGGGAAAAAAGCAACACCCACAGTGGTAGGAGAATGGGACACGGGAGTCTCATTCTTGACATTGGCGGGGATCTCAGTAGTGAACACCCGCTGATCAACTTATCCTTGAAATTTTGGTACAATATTGCCCAGGGACCAGAGGGAGTTGGGGAGTTTTATTACATAATGCCATCCTCTACCTGTTTTTGGTCTTGTTCATACTTCTAGGATGACCATTGCAAGTCTTAGGCCCAATGTCCATGGGCAGATTTGAATTACGGAATCCGTAGTTCAAGCGGCCCATAGGGAAGCATGCGGCGTCTGCACTTCAATTAACACCTGCAGATTTGATGTGCGGATCGCTGGAAATGCTACATTTCACCATGTATTCCGCCCGGATGGGTTCCATTGATCTTTATGGAAGCGAGCAATCTGCAATGCATCCACAATTCAATTGCGGATGCATTGCAGATTTGTAGGCAGATACCCCTCTGATTGCTTGGAGACCAAGCAGAGAGGTGGGGAGGAGGGGAAAGGCAGTCACTTTGGGTTTTGCGACTTTTTTTTTCCGCGCAGAAAAAAATTTGCATCCGTGATCATTGGCAAGCATAATTAAATTAAAAATAATTCAAAATAAAATTTCCGCACTGACACGCAGGTCTTCCGCTGCGGGAATCCGCGTATGCCGTGGACATGAAGCTTGAGTACCCACTGCACAATAAGGACTAGTGGTGCATCGGTAGTCTAAGACAATACATGCTGCTTTGATTTGGCTACACTGCTCACATGAGCAGCACTGGCCAATCAAGAAACAGCATGCACTGTCTGACTGCTCATGTACAGTGTACATCAAGTGGTGACAGAAGCGCTGCAGTCATGCTGGGGCTCCAAGAAGAGGCAGATTGGTGACAGAACTGAGAAAAGGATAGAAAAGGGTCCTGGGCAAATATTGTCCCAGGACCTAATGATTACTTTTAATTTGTTCTTTGAATAGGCGCTATATTGTACTACATGTGTGGCTGTTCAAATTGCTTTCAAAGCAACCACAGCTTTTTGCTGTAGTTTTTCCTTTGACTAGGAAAGGGCAGTCCTGGCATGGAAACTTTCGCTCTGATGCCTTTATTAAGTGAATGGAATGGGAACTTGGCCTGCAATACCAAGCCTGGCCACTGCAGTGGGAACTAAGCTGTCTGCTTCCTGCAGAAATTAGCTCTCTGCTCGAACACATTGGCTTAGCAAAAAGTTGACTTCTGGTGTGGCAGACTCCCACTCATCTACTATTGATTACCTATTCTGTTGATAGGCCAGTTTTACAATTGGACAACCCCTTAAAAGTTTAGTAATAATTCCATATTCTTTCCAATCTGATAGTGGACATTATCCCCCAAATATTCAAGCAAGACATACAGTTGACAAATAAAACCTTACTCTTTCCACAGATATTACCTAAACAGTTTTAGTTCCATTACCTTGTGCTTCGTATGGGATCAGGATCAGATATAGTGTAATAGATGAGACATACCAGGATCGCATGGTTCCATCAGTGATAATTTATGTAATCCATGCAGTCGTATGCAATTCAGAGGTGGTATTTTTTTTGCTTATGATTCAGGCAGGTAACACAAGTTGGAGACATATTTTTACTCAACCTGAAAGCTTTCAGAGATGCTATCTGTTGCACTTCATTGGTCTTCACCAGCTCACTAGCTCAACATATTGCTCCTAGAGCTTCTGGTAATGTGATTACTGCTTCACATACCTCTCTGATTGGGCAGTCAAGTCCTAGTACTTGCATAACTGCTAGATCCTGCTTTCTCATTAGTCCAGTGACTGATTATTCCAACCTTACACTATACCAAGGTGGAGAATATTCTTACACATTTCTGATATCCCAAACCATGCCACCCTACACCATTCAATAATAATAGAACATTAACATCCCACTACCCCTTCAAAATTTACAACTCAGAGAGAACTTTATCTTATTAATTCCCCTTTACAGGCATGAAGAGATGCAGGGTCATGCTGCATACGAAAAAGTAGTCTAACAACTAGGACTTTGGTGCAACCGGTTGGCAGTATCAACTCAAAGAAAAGTGGAGTCAATTATGTAAAATGAACCAAATATGTTTTATCCAGCAGGTAAAGCATTTGGAGGTTTGCAGACCTCTTCATCAGACAGCTGGGTGAACATATAATTGTATGTTCAGCAATCCTGGTCCAAAAGTGCAGAAAATAATGGGCCAGCGGTAGTAATCCAAGTGGCTGCACTTTTGGACCAGAATTGTTTAATATACAATCATATGTTCACCCAACTGTCTGATGAAGAATGCAAATCTCAAAATACATTACCTTCTGGTTCAAAATATAGTGTCTTTGATTCATTTGACACCATTGACTCCATTTCTCTTCTGAGTTGATACTTGCTAACAGGTTCCCTTGCAGATTCCCTTTTTGGGGTACTCTGTCCAAAGTCCTTTTCCTTTTCTCTCAAGCAGGGTTACACTGAGCAACTCAGGTCTTGTTAAATAGAAGAAGACCCTATGCACAAAACTCTCCAGGTGCCGTACTGTTGTCTCAACAACTGTCCCACTAATTAAAACCAAAGGAAAAAAACTGGAAAGTAACCATTGCTTGTCTGGTTAACTGCGAATGCATAATTAACCTCTTCATCTCTGTGAAAAAGAGCTCTTTCCATATAATGTTTCATGATTCAAGAGAGTAACACCTATTGTGTGTATATATATATATATATATATATATATATCTCAATTGATACTTTAAGCCCCTTAATCATATATTCCCAGGAGAGAATAAAAATATGTCACTATTTTGCTGCATATAGTGGTTTCATAGGAAAAATTCACATGTTCCACGTCTGATGTTGTGTACCTGATTCTGTGCAGTAAATGTCGTGTTGGGGGCCTTTATGTTGGGGAAACATAACAAAAACTTAAAGCAAGGATGAGATCTCATCGCTGCACAATTCAAGAAAGAAAGACCGAATTACCTGTGGCCAACCAGTTTTCTAGTCTCGGACACAACATAGAACATATGAAAGTTACTATATTGAAAGGTAACTTCAAATCTCAATGTCACAGAAGAATTTGGGAGCTCAAGTTTATAACTATCTTTGACAGTCTCAAGAATGGAATTCACATCGGAGGTGGTTTCATACACCACTGGAGATTATAGGACGTCTATAGCAGAGATAACACGCTGGCCTGGTGACCCCCTAACATCATTTCAGAGACTATACAAATTTCATATTTGCTTCTCTATTTATCCTGTTCTGGAATTGTTTTAAGTGCAAATTAATCATACACAGGACGAATGTCGGGCAAACGATGACTGACAATCATCCCTGTGTGTACTTGCTCCCGTGCTGCTGCTTTAAGCTGCTTAAAATCCTGAACGATGATCGTTCAGTGTAAACAGCAGCCGTTCAGTACTGAATGGTCACTGTAGTAAGTGAATGGAGAGGGGAGGGGGGGAGCGAGCAGAGAAATCTCTTCCAGCCATCCCAGCCCCCTGCTGGCCACTGTGTGAGAGAAAGCCAGCGATACTCACTCCTGTGCAGCAGCATGGAAGTGAGTACACACAGGGTCTAGTGCCCAACATTCGTTCTCTGTAAATGGGCCTCATGTCTGTGCCTTTTCATATGTATGTGTGTATATATATATATATATGTATACATCTTTGGATCTATTTCATTACGCCTGAAGAAGAGCCCTAAGTAGATTTGAAAGCTCGCAGTAACATTATGTATTGTTGTTAGCCATTAAAATGCATCATATCTACAAGATTACTTGGTTGCTCTTGCTGAGAACATTCACATTTTGTTCTACTGGCTAACATGGTACTAAACTGTCTTTGCTCTAGCTGTAACAAAATGCAATACTGTTTTGGCTTCCCTCTCTGCTCAGGTTGGTAGGGTGTAAGAGGTTGTTGGATTTATAAGACATGATTTACAGAAAGTTACTGAAAGAATGTGTAAAAGCGAGACATGAATTAATGAAATGGAGGAAAAAAATGTTCCTATGCAGGATACAATTAGTAAATGTGAGCAGTCTATCTGTACTTTGCAATATAAAGCAGATGATCTGGAAAATAAACTAAGGAACAATAATTTGTGACTGGTGAAGGTTCCAAAAACAGTGGAAGGATTGTATCCAAGATAATTTTTTGAGGGATGGTGGAAATCAGCTATTGGGGAGGATGCTTTGTCATCTTTCTTTGCTGTGGAAAGGGACATAGAGTTCCAGCTGAACCATCTCCACCTGGTGCCACTCCAAGAATTGTATGATAAACCTCCTGTATTATAAAGATTGGGACATTATTTTAAAGAAGGCATGAGAAATGAAAGGGGTATCTATGGATGGTCATCATATAGCTTTCTTTCCAGATCTTAAAACTGCATCCGTTTTTTTTCGTATGTCAATTTTGTTTTTTTTTAAGATGTTAAGTAGAAATGAGCGAGCACCCAAATGCTCGGGTCCATGTTATTCGAGTTGAGCTTTTCGTAAAATTCGAGAGCTCTACTCAAGTAAAGAACCCCATTAACTATAATGGGAGACCCGAGCATTTTTGTATGTGGGACGCCGGGTGCCGAGCTTTTTTTTTTTTTTCTTGGTTCGTGTTCTCTCTCTCTCTCTCTGTAACTTCCTCTGGGGGGGGTGAAGGACCTTTGATGACATCACCATCAGGTGATATGGGGCAGAGCATGTAAGTCACTCACAAACCCACTCACTCACGCATGGACAGGTCATCGTTAGTAGTCTGATTATTGGTAGCGTATTTGACCACCTGAAATAGTTTATTCGTTAGACAATAGTTTCCTGTGGACTGTTCCTAAACCCCTTAGTGACGCAGCCCCTTTTTCTTTTTCCATTTTTGTTTTTTCCTCCCCCCTTCAAAAAAATCATAACTCCTTCATTTATCCATTGACGTCGCTATATGAAGGCTTGTTTTTTTGCCGGACGAGTTGTATTTTTCAATGGCGCTATTTAAAGTACCATATAATGTACTGAAAAACTTTGAAAAAATTCTAAGTAGAGTAAAATGAAAAAAAAGCGACATTCCGCCATCTTTCAGTGCGTTTTGCTTCTACGGCGCACAAACTGCAACAAAAACAACATGATAACTTTATTCTATGGGTCCGTACGATTGCTACGATACCAAACTTGTATAGTTTTTATTTACTGTACTACTCTTTTATTTTTCAAAGATATTTAATTTTTTTCAATTATTTTCTGCTGCCATCTTTTGCGCGCAATTACTTTTTAATTTTTCTGTTGACGTAGTTCAGCGATGGCTCATTTTTTGTAAGATTGCCTGTAGTTTACGTTAGTACCAATTTGAAATACATACGACTTTTTGATCGCTTTTTATTGTGTTTTTCCTGGAGACAGGGTGACTGAAAAAGTGCATTTCTGGCGTTATTTTTTTTTCGGACAACGTTCACAGTGCAGGGAAAATAATGCACTACTTTGATATATCAGACTTTTACGGACGCAGCTATGCCAAATATGTATTTTTATTTTCTGAATTATATTTTTTAATTATAGATATGGCAAAAGGGGGGTGATTTAAACTTTTATTACTTTTTTTTTTACAATTCATAAAACTTTATTGATTTTTTTTAAACTTTTCTTTAAAGCCCCCCTGGGGGACTACAACATGCGATGCTTTGATCGCTCCTGCAGTATGACGTAATGCTATATAATTACGTCATACTGCATTCTGACAGGCAGCCTGTTAAGTCACCCCACGGGGATGGCTTGCTAGGCAGTCTCCCAAGGCTCCCCCGATCTCCCCACAGGGGGGGTACGTACAGGACCCTTGAACATCGTTCGGGGGATTTAAATGCCGCTGTCAGAATTAACTGCGGCATTTAAAGGGTTAATAGCCGAGATCAGCCGCATGGCCGATTGCAGCTATTACCCGTGGGTGTCAGCTGTAATAAACAGCTGACGCCCGTGCTGTATGAAGAGAGGTCACCCTGCGACCTCTCTTTATACATACCCCAATGATCCAGGACATACCCTTACATCCTTGGTTGTGAAGGGGTTAATAATAGTGATCTTACTGTGATAGTGTTTTTTTTTATCATTATCACTACACCTAGGTGATAAGAGCCCTAGGAGATGTAGATATATTTGTATGGAACTGAATGTGGTGAGGTGTTTTTTTAATTCTCTCTTCTTCTTTTTCTCCACCATGCAATGTGACTTAAATGATATGGGTAATACATAAATAATGAATATCATTTACCATGGTTCAAAAGGTTTATATAATGCTATGACTTTTTTAATTCCTAAACTGGCAAAGGATTTGTCTCTTCCTGACTCATAGTAACATAGTATGTTAGGCCAAAAAAAGACATATGTCCATCCAGTTCAGCCTATTACCCCCTAATGTTGATCCAGAGGAAGGCAAAAAATAAAATCCAATGTGTTAGAAGCCCATTTTCCACATTAAATGGAAAACATTATTTTCCTACTCCAACCTGGCAATCAGAATAATCCCTTCTGAAATAATTAGGGGTTATAAAGTATAATATTGTAACACTCAACAAAGTTGAGCTTAAACTTTTTTAGTTAGTTCGCCATCACCACGTCCTCAGGCAGAGAGTTCCATAGTCTCACTGCTCTTACAGTAAAGAACCCCCTTCTATATTGGTATAAAAGACTTCTTTCCTCTAGATTTAGAGGACGCCCCCTAGCTACAGTCACAGTCCTGGGTATAAACAGATGATCGGAGAGATCTCTGTATTATCCCCTAATGTATTTATACATAGTTATTAGGGTGCCACTCAGCTGTCTTTTTTTCTAAATTAAATAATCCCAATTTTAATAACCCCTCTGGCTATTGTAGTCCGTCCATTTTAATTTTTACTTTAGTTGCCCACATTTGAACTTGCTGAAGCTCTGATATGTCTTTTTTGAGTACCGGTGCCAAAAACTATACGCTACATTCCATGTGTGGTCTGACCAGTGACTTGTAAAGAGGAAGAACAATGTTCTTGTCTTGTGCTCCTAGACCTCTTTTGATGCGCCCCATGATCCTACTCGCCTTGGCAGCAGCTGCCTGACACTGGTTGCTTCAGTTAAAGGGGTTGTCCCGCGAAACAAAGTGGGGGTATACACTTCTGTATGGCCATATTAATGCACTTTGTAATGTACATTGTGCATTAATTATGAGCCATACAGAAGTTATTCACTTACCTGTTCCGTTGCTAGCGTCCTCGTCTCCATGGTGCCGTCTAATTTTCAGCGTCTAATCGCTCGATTAGACGCGCTTGCGCAGTCCGGTCTTCTCCGTGTTGAATGGGGCTGCTCGTGCTGGAGAGCTGCTCCTCGTAGCTCCGCCCCGTCACGTGTGCCGATTCCAGCCAATCAGGAGGCTGGAATCGGCAATGGACTGCACAGAAGACCTGCGGTCCACCGAGGGTGAAGATCCCGGCGGCCATCTTCGCAAGGTAAGTAAGAAGTCACCGGAGCCCGGGGATTCGGGTAAGTACTATCCGTTTTTTTTTTTCAACACATGCATCGGGTTTGTCTCGCGCCGAACGGGGGGGCTATTGAAAAAAAAAAAACCGTTTCGGCGCGGGACAACCCTTTTAAGTTTATAGTTAACTAAAATCCCCAAGTCCTTTTCCATGTCAGTTTTACCCAGTGGTTTTCCATTTAGTGTGTAATGGTGACATTTATTTCCACTGCCTATGTGCATAACTTTACTTTTTAGTATTAAACCTCATTTGCCACTTTCCTACCCAAACTCCCAATTTATCTAAATCCATTTGCAACCACATTCTGTCCTCTCTTGTGTTAATTTCTTTACATAGTTTTTTACCATTTATAAATATTGATATTTTACTGTGCAATCCTTCTACCAGATCATTAATAAATATATTAAAAAGAATAGGGCCCAGTGGCCCAATCAGAGTATGCACCTTTTATAACCCCCCTCTGCTTTCTATCACTGACCAGTTACTTACCCACTTACACGCATTCTCACCCAGACCAAGCATTCTCACTTTATATACCAACCTTTTATGCGGCTCAGTATCAAATACTTTGGAAAAGTCCAGATACACAAGATGCAGTGACTCCCCGGCCCAGTCTAGAACTTACCTCCTCATACAAGCTGATCAGGTTGGTTTGACAGGAGAGATCTCTCACAATCCAATGCAGATATAGAGTCATAGAGCTATTTTCCTTGAGGTCCTCCAGGATTGCATCTCTTAAAAACCCCTCAAATATTTTACCTACAATAGAAGTAAGACATACCAGTCTGTAGTTTCCAGGTTCACTTTTTGACACCTTTTTTAATATTCGCACCACATTGGCTATGCACCAATCCAGTGGAATAGACCCTGTAACTATAGAGTTCTTAAATATAAGAGACAGCGATCTGTCTATCACATTGCTCCTATCGTTAAATTTCTCTGTTGACCACTGATGTTAAAATCTTGGCAAAGGTACTTGCGAATAGATTACTCATAGTAATGACTCATTGCTTTATGCCAAATAAATCAAATTCTATTCATTTAAATTAATTTTAAGAGGTTATATCTGAATTTTCAGGTGAATCATCGAGTTTGTGGGAGCAGAGCTGTTGTTTCATTTGATGCTACGAAGCTTTTGACAGTGTTGAGTGGAATTATCTGTGGGCTGTTCTTTATAGGATAGGTTTTGGTGAGAAATTTTTGGCATGGGTTAAACTGCTGTATTCAATGCCAGGGACTAGAGTGAGGGTAAATAGTTATATTTCAGGATGGATGGTGTTAGAGAGGGAAACAAGCAGGAGTGTCCCCTGTCCTCCTTTCGTCTTGGCAATCAATCCCCTGGCTGGTTTGATAAGGCAATCACCTCATATAGTTGGATTGCAGGATGGAGAAATTAAGGAACATATCTCACAACATGCAGATGATCTGTTATTGTGTGTGGGGGGGGGGGGAGAGGGGGGTTGTTGGGGCGTGTGTAGCTTAATGAGTCCTATCATGTCAATTTGTGATCTATTTGGTAAGATGTCAGGTCTTACTATTAACTGGGAGAGATTTGTAATACTTCCTTTAGATTCCTTGCCAGTGGACTATTAATTGAAACATTCACAATTACAAAAAATTGAAGTAATTCGAATATTTGGGAGTTGTGATATCTTCTAAGCCTCAAGACTATATTTTTGTCAATTTGTTTCCATAGGTACGAAAGTTTTAGGATAAGGTCAAGATCTGGAATTGTCTCCCATTGTTGATAATTGGCAGGTGAAGCCTTATTAAAATGGTTCCGATGCCACAACTTCTTTATATACTTCAAAACTCTCCTGTTTGGATCCCATCACCATATTTTTTAGACTATATGATATTTAGGAGGTTTTCCATGGAATAAGAACTCTCCTAGGATTACATTGAAGAGCTAAGTGATCTGGTGGGTTGGCAATTCCAAATGTTTGGATTTATTTTTTGGCGCCCCAATTGCAACAGTTGAAAGGGTGAGAAAAAAAGAAACGGCGTGGGGCTCAATGTTAGGTTAGTTTCTAAAATGACAGGTTGTAGCTCCACTATTATGGTTTGTGTGAGAGGGATGAAAGGAGAAAAAGGCGATTATATCCAACCATTATTTTAATAATTAAATTATAGAATAAATTTAAGCAGACTTTGCAGGTAAATGGATTTACTAAATACAACTTGTCTGGAGGAATCCTAAATTGCAGGATTTTCTTAGGTTGGAGGGATTTCACCATGGGAGAAAAGAGGGCTAATCTTTTTTTGGAACAGATACATTCTGGAGGTCTTCTTTTATAGTTTTGAACACTTTGTGATTTTCCCCATGGTTATTTTTACAAGTTCCTTCAGTTACGACATATGTTTGCTGCTCAGTTTCTGTGCTTATGGTTTAACACCCTTTGGTAAATTTTCTTGGGTGTTCTGGAGCTACGCAGGGTGTAGTATCTTATTCATATTGACAGATGCTTTCTTACAATTTACAGTAATTCCCATAGAAAGGTAAAAGAAAAATGGAAAAAGGATTTAGTGAATAGATTTTATTGTACACCATTAAAGGTGTTTAACATAGTTATTAGATTAAACTCAGACTGTCCGAAATGCAGTGTGGATGGTGCAGATTTAATTCATATGGTCTGGGATTGTGTAAAATTATGTGAATTTTGGAATGGGGTTCTAGAGATAATTTATAAAATGTATCTAGTCAATATTGGTCTTAGGCTTTATTCCCACGATTGCATATCGGCCGTTGTTTTCACGGCCAGCCGATATACGCTACGTTGGGAGAGGAAAATCTGGTGAACGGGCGCACAAATCAAATGTTTGTGTACCCATTCACATGGCCTGGTGAGCCTGGTGCAAATGTGCCGAGCTCACCAGGCTATCGTCCACTTCCCCTTCCTCCCCATCACAGGCTCACCTCTTGTTCCTCCCCGCTCGTTCTGTGCAATAGGAGGGGTGGGATGGGGTGAAGATAAGCGCAAGTCCGCACCGCCTCCTCCCTTTGATGGCAATGGACAAGGGGCGGGAGTGGGCGGGCACTTAGCTCCGCTCACTCTCCACCCCTTGTCCATAACCATTAATGGGAGGAGGCAGGGCGGACCGGCGCTTAGCTCCTCCCTCATCCTGCCCCCTCCCATTGCACAGAACGAGCAGAGAGGAACAAGAGGTGAGCCTGCATGGGGGGAGGAGAACAGAGGGAGGGAGTTTAGCAGCCACACTGCTAAACTCCCTCCCACCTACGGCAGCTGCCATGGGCTCCCATAGGAGCCCATGCAGTGGCCGACATATTGCGGCCAAAAAGATAGTTCCAGGACTATCTTTTGGGCCCGACGTAAAAACGCCCCGCACTATATTGGCTTGGCCAGGCGTTTTTAGGTCTCAGAAATATGCCCATGTCATCTGATACGTTGGAATCCAATGCATCAGACTACAGCGCATATCGGCTGGCCGATATGCGCTCGTGGGAAAGAGCCCTTAATCCCAGAATTTGTATATTAAGTATTGTTGATAGGTGCAATAGGCATTCTCTTTTGTTAATTTAGAGAGCATTGTTTGAGGCATAGAAGCTGATTTGTGCCTGTTGTATGCAACCTGTTCCCTTACAGTAGCAGATTTTGTCCCAAAGATGAAAGAGGTTATATCCTTGGAAATGGGCATATATATGTAAAAAGAGGCTGTCTGACTAAGTTTAAGGAAATTTGGGGAAAATGGTCTGATATATATATATATATATATATATATATATATATATATATATATATACACACAATGGTTAGTTCACATCGAGTGCTGGTTGCATTGAGGTATTGTAGAAAGGTTAATGGGATTTACAGAGGGTGAGGGAGGAAGATGAGAAGGTGGAGAAGGGTTAGGTTTTCTTTTCTTTGTTTGGAGATTATGATTTGTTTAATTAGAGTTATGATTAATTGCATTATTTGGGTATGATAATGATATGTTTTATGTATATTATGCTTATGCATGTGTAAATGTGCAGTAATTAAGGGGTAATTGTATTTCTAAATATAATTTTGATAAAACAGATCTCACATTATGGCGTCAGGCTGGTGTTGTGACAAACCTAATGCACAACTACTCATTTTAGGAGTAGTACACACTGATGGAGCTGAACCACCATACACATCATGGATTGTTTTAGCAAGAAAACATGATAATTAGATAAGATCAAGCTAATCATAAATTTAGATGGCATGGAGAAGTTCTGGCACCACCTGCAAACAATCTGTGCGCCCTGGTGCAGACTATGCTGGCATCATATAAGCAACTGTAAATAGCAGTTATTAAAATAATGACATTGGTAATTAATAAGTATCATTAATACCAGCGTGTATAATCACTTCCTGGAGATGATAACATTTAAACTCATATATATTACCTTTCATCTCCCCTGATTTCTTTTCTCTTTAATCCACTCTGACAAACTCGAGGTCGTTTGTGGGGTTCGTTCTCCCTAGTCTATGTGCTGCAGCTACCTAATATGCTTTGCGCTCTCAGAGTTATTTTAATTACTTGCAATTTATAATTATTATGTCATTATAAAGACTAAAGATTAATCTGCACCGAAGATTAGCTTTCAATGTATTAACTTCCTACTCAGCTTGGTGTGGGGGCTTGTGCTAATCCATAGCAGCCAATCTGGAAAAGCAGAGCATCAGCATTAGGCCTTGCTCAACCAAGCGTTTTTACGTGGTTAATTTAGTCGCATTAAAAAATCGTGACCATCTGAAGCATTGGATTCCAATGCTTTCATTCAAATGAGCGAATTTTAGCCACGTAAAAACATTGCACAGGGAATTATAGGACATCGGCGACCAAATACGCCGGGCGATTTTATACGTAACCGGAAAAATGGGTCTTGCCCTATCTTCTGGACGATATATGCTGGCAGCTCCCATAGACTCCTATGGGAGCTGCAAAAAAAGGAGGGGGAGGCAGTTTAGCAGCATCCAGTGCTGTGAAAAGCTGGGCAATACAGAATCACTGTGCCCTAATTATTAGCTATAAAGCAGCTAAGGCTACATTTAATCCAGGCCAATAGTATTAAAGAACATGCAGGTCAAGGACAGTGTTGTCTGCATCTCTGGTGATTTGGGCATTCAAGGAGTTAAAACACCTGGTGGTCTGGAGCAATGAAGAGGTTAATGTCTGATGGACTGTAACAGTAAAGATGTCCGTATCAGCATCCCTCTTGGTCTAGGGCAGTTGAAAGGTTATTGTCATAATCACTGGTGGTCTAGAGCATTGAGAGGGTTAGTGTCAGTACACCTGGTGTTCTATGACAGTGAAGGAGGTTATTAAAAGTATCACCAGATCTTGGGAGGAAAAAGATTAAAGTCATGCTCTGCTTTCAGGACAAAAGTCTATCCTGGCATTGGGGGGAGTGTATACTGCAAGCAGTTGTTCTCTGTTGTCCCTCCAATCCAACTGTTTTGGGACCATATTCAGACTGACATAACCTTTAGACTTCTAAATCCCCACAGTGTATTGATAGTATTAGGCTAACAATGCACTGTATCTGCTTTCTGATTGGCCAGCACTGCTAATGTGATCAGGACTGGCCAATCAGAGAGCAGTGCTCAGTGTACATTTAAGGCCCATTTAGACACAACGATTATCGCTCAAAATTTGCTCAAAAGCTATCTTTTGAGCAATAATCGTTGTGTCTAACTGCACTGACATCATGCAGTTTTCGTTATCCCGTCGCTCATCGTCGTCTTTCAGCATACTGAAAGACAACGATGAGCCTCATCAGGGATTCACAGCGGGATACTATTGTTTCAGCTGTATCCCGCTCCCTGGTGACAGGCTGGGTATAAAGAACAGAGCGGTCCAGCTTTGTTCTCTATACCCGACACGAAGCGCTCAGCTGTATAACAGCTGGGCACTCCGTGCAGAAAACATCTGGATGCAGAAAACAAGCGGGGACATCCTGCTTGTCTTCTGGATCCTCTGTACGGAGTGCCTGGCTGTTATACAGCCGATCTCTCTGTGCAGAAAACATCTGGATGCAGAAAACAAGCGGGGACATCCTGCTTGTCTTCTGGATCCTCTGTACGGAGTGCCTGGCTGTTATACAGCCGATCTCTCTGTGCAGAAAACATCTGGATGCAGAAAACAAGCGGGGACATCCTGCTTGTCTTCTGGATCCTCTGTACGGAGTGCCTGGCTGTTATACAGCCGATCTCTCTGTGCAGAAAACAGCTGGATGTAGAAGGCAAGCGGGGACATCCCGCTTGTCTTCTGCATCCTCCGCTCTGAGCGGAGAACAGCTAGATGCAAAAGACAAGCGGGAACACCTCGCTTGCCTTCTGCATCCTTTGCTGGCAGTGCAAGGTGATCGCTCATCTTCAGCAATCATCTTGCACTATAAATAACACAACGATTGTTACTGAAAAAGTCGCTTGAGTGACATCTTTTGAGCGATAATCGTTGTGTCTAAATGGGCCTTTAGCTGTTAGAAGATTGCTGAAGCCATCTGGGACAGCCAAAAATGGGGCCCGAAACTGATGTATTGGAGGGATGGCAGATAGGAATAACTGCAGTTAATATGCCCCAGGACAGGAATTTGTCAAAAAACTAGAGGGTTGGTTAGAATCCCTAGTGGTCTAGGACAGTGAAGGGGCTAGTGTCAGCACTCTAGTAATAGCACCCACGGTAATGTTTTATTTTCCAACATTGCCACTTATAACTTGGTGTTATACAAATACACAAAGTATCATCTTTGTACAACGTATCAATTTGAAGAAAAAAGTCTCTTAAAAGTCCTGAAGCACCAAAACAATCTTCCCTAAGTGTGCTCTAGGAAAACTGCAACATTTTGGGCTTTCTTCCCCTTCTTCAATCCTCAATAGATGTAATGTATTCTTCATAGTGATTAGAGATGAGCGAACGTATTCGTCCGAGCTTGATATTCGTGCGAATATTAGGGTGTTCGGGATGTTCGTTATTCGTAACGAACACCATGCGGTATTCGGGTTACTTTCACTTCCTTCCCTGAGACGTTAGCGCGCTTTTCTGACCAATTGAAAGACAGGGAAGGCATTACAACTTCCCCCTGTGACGTTCAAGCCCTATACCACCCCCCTGCAGTGAGTGGCTGGGGAGATCAGATGTCACCCGAATATAAAAGTCGGCCCCTCCCGCGGCTCGCCTCAGATGCCTTGTGAGTTAGATGAGGGACAGTGCTGCTGGTACCGGAGCTGCTGTAGGGAGAGAAATAGCAGTTAGTGTAGGCTTCAAGAACCCCAAAGGTCCTTATTAGGGCCAGTAATACCTGTGTGTTGGCTGCTGTTAGCAGTGCCTTTTTTTTTTTTTTTCTCAAAATCGCCTCTGCAGACCGTTGCACCTGGCATTAGGGACAGAAGTGTTGCATAGGCAGGGAGAGTGTTAGGAGTGAGTGTAGCCTTCAAGAACCTCAACGGTCCTTTCTAGGGCCATATTTAACCGTGTGCAGTACTGTCCAGGCTGCTGTTAGCAGTGCTGCATTTTTTTTTTTCTCAAAATCGCCTCTGCAGAGCATTGCACCCTCCATTGATACTACAGGGAAAGAATTGTGTAGGCAGGGCCACAACACAGTTATTATTCATTGAATATACGCAGTGGGTCCTTTTGTTGTAAAAAAAGGGAAAAGAAATCTATTTGTCCTGCCTCTGTCCGTCCTAAGGGCTGTGGACACGTGTGAGCTGCGTGTACAATGTTAAAAAATCAGACGCACCCAGCTACGGTTTACTGCTGGCTTCGCCATTTGCTTTCCTTAATTGGGAAAAAAATACCTGCTCTGCCAGAGTTAATAACTCTGCTACCCTCAAGTTCTGTGACACATTAGCAGGGCCACAGCACAGTTATAAAACTTCTCATGTTCATTGAATATACGCAGTGGGTCCTTTTGGTGTAAAAAAAGGGAAAAGAAATCTATTTGTCCTGCCTCTGTCCGTCCTAAGGGCTGTGGACACGTGTGAGCTGCGTGTACAACGTTAAAAAATCAGACGCACCCAGCTACGGTTTACTGCTGGCTTCGCCATTTGCTTTCCTTAATTGGGAAAAAAATACCTGCTCTGCCAGAGTTAATAACTCTGCTACCCTCAAGTTCTGTGACACATTAGCAGGGCCACAGCACAGTTATAAAACTTCTCATGTTCATTGAATATACGCAGTGGGTCCTTTTGTTGTAAAAAAAGGGAAAAGAAATCTATTTGTCCTGCCTCTGTCCGTCCTAAGGGCTGTGGACACGTGTGAGCTGCGTGTACAACGTTAAAAAATCAGACGCACCCAGCTACGGTTTACTGCTGGCTTCGCCATTTGCTTTCCTTAATTGGGAAAAAAATACCTGCTCTGCCAGAGTTAATAACTCTGCTACCCTCAAGTTCTGTGACACATTAGCAGGGCCACAGCACAGTTATAAAACTTCTCATGTTCATTGAATATACGCAGTGGGTCCTTTTGTTGTAAAAAAAGGGAAAAGAAATCTATTTGTCCTGCCTCTGTCCGTCCTAAGGGCTGTGGACACGTGTGAGCTGCGTGTACAACGTTAAAAAATCAGACGCACCCAGCTACGGTTTACTGCTGGCTTCGCCATTTGCTTTCCTTAATTGGGAAAAAAATACCTGCTCTGCCAGAGTTAATAACTCTGCTACCCTCAAGTTCTGTGACACATTAGCAGGGCCACAGCACAGTTATAAAACTTCTCATGTTCATTGAATATACGCAGTGGGTCCTTTTGGTGTAAAAAAAGGGAAAAGAAATCTATTTGTCCTGCCTCTGTCCGTCCTAAGGGCTGTGGACACGTGTGAGCTGCGTGTACAATGTTAAAAAATCAGACGCACCCAGCTACGGTTTACTGCTGGCTTCGCCATTTGCTTTCCTTAATTGGGAAAAAAATACCTGCTCTGCCAGAGTTAATAACTCTGCTACCCTCAAGTTCTGTGACACATTAGCAGGGCCACAGCACAGTTATAAAACTTCTCATGTTCATTGAATATACGCAGTGGGTCCTTTTGTTGTAAAAAAAGGGAAAAGAAATCTATTTGTCCTGCCTCTGTCCGTCCTAAGGGCTGTGGACACGTGTGAGCTGCGTGTACAACGTTAAAAAATCAGACGCACCCAGCTACGGTTTACTGCTGGCTTCGCCATTTGCTTTCCTTAATTGGGAAAAAAATACCTGCTCTGCCAGAGTTATAATAACTCTGCTACCCTCACGTTCTGTGACACATTAGCAGGGACACAGCACAGTTATTAAACTTAGATTATTCATTCACTAGAGGCAGTGGGGCGTTTCGTTTTCAAAAAAGGGAAAAAATTATATTTGGCCTGCAGTCTTGCGCCAATTTATTTCCTGCCTGTGAAATCAAATCACTGGTAATACAGCATGCTGAGGGGTAGGGGTAGGCCTAGAGGACGTGGACGCGGCCGAGGACGCGGAGGGCCAAGTCAGGGTGTGGGCACAGGCCGAACTCCTGTTCTAGGTGTATCGCAGCCGTCTGCTGCGCGATTAGTAGACAGGCACGTTTCTGGCGTCCCGACAGTCATCGCACAATTCATGGGTCCACGCGGGAGACGGTTATTAGAAAATGAGCAGTGTGAGCAGGTCCTGTCGTGGATGGCAGAAAGTGCTTCGAGCAACCTATCGTCCAGCCACAGTTCTGCGCCGTCCACTGCTGCAAATCCGAATCCTCTGTCTGCTGCTCCTCCTTCCTCCCAGCCTCCTCACTCCACTACAATGACACATGCTCAGGAGCGGGAACACTCCCAGGAACTGTTCTCGGGCCCCTGCTCAGATTGGGCAGCAGTGGTTCCTCTCCCACCAGAGGAGTTTATCGTCACTGATGCCCAACCATTCGAAAGTTCCCGGGGTCCGGGGGAAGAGGCTGGGGACTTCCGCCAACTGTCTCAAGAACTTTCTGTGGGTGAGGAGGACGATGACGATGAGACACAGTTGTCTTGCAGTGAGGTAGTAGTAAGGGCAGTAAGTCCAAGGGAGCAGCGCACAGAGGATTCGGAGGAAGAGCAGCAGGACGTTGAGGTGACTGGCCCCACCTGGTGTGCAACGCCTACACAGGACAGGTCTTCAGAGGGGGAGGCACGGGCAGCAGCAGGGCAGGTTGCAAGAGGCAGTGCGGTGGCCAGGGGTAGAGGCAGGGCCAGACCGAATAATCCACCAACTGTTTCCCAAAGCGCCCCCTCGCGCCATGCCACCCTGCAGAGGCCGAGGTGCTCTAAGGTCTGGCAGTTTTTCACAGAGACGCCTGACGACCGACGAACAGTGGTGTGCAATCTTTGTCGCGCAAAGCTCAGCCGGGGAGCCAACACCAACAGCCTCACCACCACCAGCATGCGCAGACATATGATGGCCAAGCACCCCACAAGGTGGGACGAAGGCCGTTCACCGCCTCCGGTTTGCACCCCTGCCTCTCCCCCTGTGCCCCAACCTGCCACTGAGATCCAACCCCCCTCTCAGGACACGGGCACTACCGCCTCATGGCCTGCACCCACACCCTCACCTCCGCTGTCCTCGGCCCCATCCACCAGTGTAGTTCAGCGCACCGTCCAGCCGTCGCTTGCGCAACTGTTGGAGCGCAAGTACGCCGCCACGCACCCGCACGCTCAAACGTTAACCGTCCGCATAGCAAAATTCATCAGCCTTGAGATGCTGCCGTATAGGGTTGTGGAAACGGAGTCCTTCAAAAGTATCATGGAGGCGGCGGCCCCGCGCTACTCAGTTCCCAGTCGCCACTACTTTTCCCGATGTGCCGTCCCAGCCCTGCACGACCACGTCTCCCGCAACATTGTACGCGCCCTCACCAATGCGGTTCGTGGCAAGGTCCACTTAACTACGGACACGTGGACAAGCACAGGCGGGCAGGGCCACTACATCTCCCTGACGGCACATTGGGTGAATTTAGTGGAGGCTGGGACAGAGTCAAAGCCTGGGACCGCTCACGTCCTACCCACCCCCAGAATTGCGGGCCACAGCTCGGTGGTGGTATCTGCGGAGGTGTATGCTTCCTCCACTAAAGCACCCTCCTCCTCCTCCTCCGCAACCTCTGTCTCGCAATCAAGATGTGTTAGCAGCAGCATGTCGCCAGCAGTCGGTGTCGCGCGGCGTGGCAGCACAGCGGTGGGCAAGCGTCAGCAGGCCGTGCTGAAACTACTCAGCTTAGGAGATAAGAGGCACACGGCCCACGAACTGCTGCAGGGTCTGACACAGCAGACCGACCGCTGGCTTCCGCCGCTGAGCCTCCAACCGGGCATGGTCATGTGTGACAATGGCCGTAACCTGGTGGCGGCTCTGCAGCTCGGCAGCCTCACGCACGTGCCATGCCTGGCCCACGTCTTTAATTTGGTGGTTCAGCGCTTTCTGAAAAGCTACCCACGCTTGTCAGACCTGCTCGTAAAGGCGCGCCGGCTCTGCGCACATTTCCGCAAGTCCCACACGGACGCTGCCACCCTGCGCACCCTGCAACATCGCTTTAAGCTGCCAGTGCACCGACTGCTGTGCGACGTGCCCACACGGTGGAACTCTACGCTCCACATGTTGGCCAGGCTCTATGAACAGCGTAGAGCTATAGTCGAATACCAACTCCAACATGGGCGGCGCAGTGGGAGTCAGCCTCCTCAATTCTTTTCAGAAGAGTGGGCCTGGTTGGCAGACATCTGCCATGTCCTTGGTAATTTTGAGGAGTCTACCCAGGTGGTGAGCGGCGATGCTGCAATCATTAGCGTCACCATTCCTCTGCTATGCATCTTGAGAAATTCCCTGCAAACCATAAAGGCAGCTGCTTTGCGCTCGGAAACGGGGGCGAGGGAAGACAGTATGCCGCTGGATAGTCAGGGCACCCTCCTGTCTATTTCTCAGCGCGTACAGGAGGAGGAGGAGGAGCATGAGGAGGATGAGGAGGAGGGGGAAGAGACAGCTTGGCCCGCTGCTGACGGTACACCGGCTGATTGCCTGTCATCCTTTCAGCGTGTATGGCCTGAGGAGGAGGAGGAGAAGGAGGAGGATCCTGCAAGTGATCTTCCTAGTGAAGACAGCCATGTGTTGCGTACAGGTACCCTGGCACACATGGCTGACTTCATGTTAGGATGCCTTTCTCGTGACCCTCGTGTTGCACGCATTCTGGCCACAACGGATTACTGGGTGTACACACTGCTCGACCCACGGTATAAGGAGAACCTGCCCACTCTCATTCCCGAAGAGGAAAGGGGTTCGAGAGTGTTGCTATACCACAGGACCCTTGCGGACAAGCTGATGGTAAAATTCCCAGCCGACAGCGCTAGTGGCAGAAGGCGCAGTACCAAGGGCAAGGTAGCAGGGGAGGTGCGGAGATCGAGCAGCATGTACATCCCAGGCAGTGCAACACTCTCTAAGGCCTTTGACAGCTTTCTGGCTCCCCAGCAAGACTGTGTCAGCGCTTCCCAGTCAAGGCTGAGTCGGCAGGAGCACTGTAAAAGGATGGTGAGGGAGTGCATAGCCGATCGCACGACCGTCCTCCGTAACACCTCTGCCCCCTACAACTACTGGGTGTCGAAGCTGGACACGTGGCCTGAACTTGCGCTGTATGCCCTGGAGGTGCTTGCTTGTCCTGCGTCTAGCGTCTTGTCAGAGAGGGTGTTTAGTGCGGCTGGGGGAATCATCACGGATAAGCGTACCCGCCTGTCAACCGACAGTGCCGACAGGCTAACACTCATAAAGATGAACAAAGCCTGGATTTCCCCAGACTTTTCTTCTCCACCAGCGGACAGCAGCGATACCTAAACAGTACGTAGGCTGCACCCGCGGATGGAAGCATTGTTCTCTATCACCATCAAAAACGTGGACCTTTTAGCTTCATCAATCTGTGTATTATATTCATCCTCCTCCTCCGGCTCCTCCTCCTGAAACCTCACGTAATCACGCCGAATGGGCAATTTTTCTTAGGCCCACAAGGCTCAGTCATATAACTTTTGTAAACAATGTTTATACGTTTCAATTCTCTATTGAATAAAGCATTGAAACTTGCACCTGAAACAATTTTTATTTTAACTGGGCTGCCTCCAGGCCTAGTAACCAATTAAGACACATTAACCAAAGCGATTAATGGGTTTCACCTGCCCTCTTGGTTGGGCATGGGCAATTTTTCTGAAGTACATTTGTACTGTTGGTACACCAATTTTTTGGGGCCCTCGTCTACATTGTAATCCTAGTAATTTTTAGCCCACCTGCATTAAAGCTCACGCTACCTCAGCTGTGATGGGCAATGCAATGGGATATATTTATGTACCGCCGGTGGCTTCCTGGCACTGCCCCATGCTGTCGGTCCACACAGAGTTGTAACTGCATGTGTCCACTTCTAAAGAACCCCAGTCTGACTGGGGCATGCAGTGTGGGCCGAAGCCCACCTACATTTAACATGATATTACATCAGCTGTGCTGGGCACTGCAATGGGATATATTTATGTACCGCCGGTGGCTGCCTGGCACCCACCCATGCTGTCGGTCGACACGGAGTTGTAACTGCATGTGTCCACTTCTAAAGAACCCCAGTCTGACTGGGGCATGCAGTTTGGGCCGAAGCCCACCTGCATTTAACATGACATTACATCAGCTGTGCTGGGCACTGCAATGGGATATATTTATGTACCGCCGGTGGGTTCCAGGGAGCCACCCATGCTGTGGGTGCACACGGAATTCCCATTGCGGAGTTGTACCTGCCTGTGACTATTTATAAAAAACCGCGGTCTGACTGGGGCATGCAGACACCTTGACAGAATGAATAGTGTGTGGCACATAGGTTCCCCATTGCTATGCCCACGTGTGCAGCTCCAGATGGAGGTGGCACAGGATTGGATTTCTCATTGCTTCTGTACAGCATTGTGGGCTATCGCCCTGCCCCTTTTAAAGAGGGTCACTGCCTAGCCGTGCCAACCCTCTGCAGTCTGTGCCTGCGGTTCCTCCTCATGGCAGACGCACTTAAAAATAGACATGAGGGTGGTGTGGCATGAGGGCAGCTGAAAGCTGCGCAGGGACAATTTGGTGTGCGCTGTGGACACTGGGTCGTGCAGGGGGGGGGGGGGGCAGCATTTAACCCAGGAGAAGTGGCAGCGGAGTGTCATGCAGGCAGTGATTGTGCTTTGTTGGAGGTAGTGTGGTGCTTAGCTAAGGTATGCATTGCTAATGAGGGCTTTTCAGAAGTAAAAATTGTTGGGAGGGGGGGGGGCCACTCTTGCCACTATTGTGGCTTAATAGTGGGACCTGGAAACTTGAGATGCAGCCCAACATGTAGCCCCTCGCCTGCCCTATCCGTTTCTGTGTCGTTCCCATCACTTTCTTGAATTGCCCAGATTTTCACAAATGGAAACCTTAGCGAGCATCGGCGATATACAAAAATGCTTGGGTCGCCCATTGACTTCAATGGGGTTCGTTACTCGAAACGAACCCTCGAGCATCGCGAAAATTTCGTCCCAAGTAACGAGCACCCGGGCATTTTGGTGCTCGCTCATCTCTAGTCACTAAATTTTGAAAAAAAACTTATGTTTATGTGATTGGTAATGTGATAATTAGAAAAAGTGCAAATTCCTTTTCCTGAAGTGCTGTTTTTGTGCTGAAAAAATATCCTCCAAAGTGATGGACACCAGGGGTCACTCTTATTTCTAATTGGCTGTCCACTGTGATGGATTGGAGGAATTGGTTGAGGGTGATGACTATAGGAATTCATAGACAGCTAAAGGCTTAGGAAGAAGCTGCTGTAGAAGGAGACACACAGATGTGGTTGCTGGAACTAGCATTAATTGATTTTATATCTAAACAGCTACTGAAATCATATCTCCACTACTCAGTTATGCAATTCACTCTTTTCCACGATTCTGCTATTTTTCTGTATGTGTGGTGCAGAGAGTTAGAGAGCAGAATCTACTATTTTCTCCATGTGCAGTGTAGAGAGCCATAATAGCAGCAGTGCCCACCCACCAGCTCAGAGAAGACTGAGAATCATAGATGGAGTCTGCGGAGGGGAAAACTGGTAATAAATACACAATATAAGTCATAAATTGGTGATAAATAGTGGCATTGCTAATGTACATGCACGGTAGCATATTCTGAAAAATCAACTCCCAAAGTGTGGGTACACTTTAAAGTGACAGTTTGGGCCTGGAGAAACAGAAGATGGCCAAACAAGCTTCTCTAACTACCTGAAGCACCCAAACAAGCTTCTCTAACTACCTGAAGCACCCTGTGAACTAATATGCATCATTAGTCTAAGACACTACACCTGCTTTGATTGACCAATGCTGCCCATGTGAGCATCACTGACCAGTCAGAAAAGTATATAGCGTCGTAGACTAATAGGCATACTATGAACAGTGTGCATCAGGTTGTCAAAGAAGACCTATAAAATGGGTTGAGTATGGGGTTTATCAGCCACTGTATGTCAGCTTAACGCTGCACCTTAGCTGAATGAATTTGCCATTGAAAAGCAACACAACGTAGATGGTGGCAGGTGCTAAATGTCAATTTGGCGTTGGGTAAATCATACTAAATGAAAACACATTTGATATACTCAGATGTGTAAAACAAAAACATTCCAACAATAAAATTTTTAGCATTGGACACCAGGCAGAAAAAATACAGATGGTGACAGGATGCTAGTATAAGCTTGGCACCAGCTAAATCACGTTACATGAAAGAGATCTCCCTGTAGATCTACACCTTCTCTAGAGAGCTTTACATATATAAAACAAAAATAATGGACTCCAGCCATAATGTCATTTATTTCACTTATTTTTACTTCTTCGGGCATAAAGGAGCCTTTATTACCCTGTTTTCATAGGATACTTTCCCTAACCTGTATTTGCCTTTATTTCCTCTCATGAAAATAAAAATGTGTAATTTCCTTGTATTTTTTTTGTGGTAAAAGTGCATTACTTGAATAAATCTTTATATGCGCTTGAACTGAAAAAAAGCATATATAAAAAATAAATAAATAGCACAGCTGCTCTCGTAAAGACATCCAAATCTAATTAATCGCAGAAGCTTTTGCTATATTAAGCTTCCTCCCTAATCCTTAGCACATCCATTCATACTCTTATAAAAAAAAAAAAACTTCAGCGAAAGAATCCAAATAATTGTATCTGAAGTCTCAGAAAAGAACATCTAATGAGGACACTGGAAAATGTGGAAAGAGAAAAAAAAATAACATGAACTTAGGAAAACCTTATAAAAAGAATGTAACCAGACCCAGACCAGCAGATTTCACTTTTAATTTTACTTTAACAGATAAATCCACCTTAAACATCTACTACAACATCAGAAAATGCTACATTTGATGGAATCGGTGAACACATGGCTCTACCAATCTCTAAAGTCTCACACAGCGTTCTACCAATCAATGGATCTTTCAAATTGAAGATATTTATGTTAACCCCTTAACGACCAGCCCATAGTGTTTTTACGTCCTCCCGAAGTGGGCTCTATTCTCTGAGGACGTAAAAACATGCTTCCTGCAGAGAATAGTGCCCCTCGGGCTGTGGACGTGACAGCTCCATGCTGTCGGTGTCCGCAGGTAGCTGACAGCATGGAGCTGTCATCCCGGGCTGTTCGGAGCCCCCCCCGGCATTGCGATCGGCGCTATGCAATGGATAGCGCCGATCGCAAAAAAAGTAAATAAAAGTGCCCAAAAAGTTAAAGATTCAGCTGCTCTGATGGATCGGATCCATCGGAGCAGCTGAAATTACTCACCGAGGTCTGGCACGCTGCTCCCCGCTCTCCTGCCGCTCCGGGGCCCGAAGCCGGTCTTCTGCGCATGCGCGCCAGGCGGCATTACGTCAGCCGCATGCGCAGAAGGCCCGGCGGCGCGGGAGATTTAAAATCTCCTGGCTCCCGGCTCCTGTAGGTAGCCGGGAGGCAGGAGATGTCAGCGGGGACTGCGGTGAGCGGTCCCCGGTACCGCGATCGCCGTTATCCAATGGTTAGCGGCGATCGCGAAAAAGTTAAAAAAAAGTTTAAAAAAAGTCAGTTTCACCTCCCCTCATGGATCGGATCCATGAGGGGAGGTGAAAATACTCACCCCCAGTCCTCAGCGGTGTCCCGATGTCCCGAGACCCGAATCCCCGTCTGCGCATGCGCGCCCGATGATTGACATCGGGCGCGTGCACAGACGGGCTCGAGCCCCGGGAAATTTAAAATCCCTCTGCTTCTGGCTGCCATGTGTAGCTAGGAGCAGAGAGATTATACCGGGGACATGATCACTGTCATCCAATGGATGACAGTGATCATGTAAAGTGAAAAAAAAGTGTAAAAAAGTAAAAAAAAAAAAAAGTAAAAAAAAAGTTTTTAAAAGTTTAAAAAGCGTACGTTTCATCTCCCCTCATGGATCATATCCGTGAGGGAGGATGAAAGTACGTACCTAAGGCCCCCAGATTTATCCGCGGACCTTACCACAGCTTCTGCACACGCGCCCGTCGCCAAAATGGCGGGCGCATGCGCAAAAGCTGTGGATTGCCAGGATAATTTAAATTCTCCCTGCTCCTGGCTACAAAACGTAGCCAAGAGCATGGAGATTTAATGGGGGTCCGCGGTGAGCGGTTCCTGGTCACGTGTTCGCCATTATCCAATAATGGCGATCACGTAAAAGTTAAAAAAAAAATTTGAAGTTTCATCTCCCCTCACTGATGCGATCGGTGAGAGGAGATGAAACTTTTTACCGGAGGCCTGCGTATTTGAATCCCGACGCGATCTTCCTCCGTGGACCTTCCAGGATTCTGCACATGCGATTGCCGGCAAAAAGCCGGACACATGCGCAGGAGTCAGGGAGCCCAGGAAACTTAAAATCTCCTTGCTCCCAGCGACCAATGGTCACCGAGAGCCTGGAGCAGTGACGGGTGGCCTCGTTGAGCGGTCCCCGGTCACGTGATAAAAAGGTAGCGATCTACCTTAGGCCGGTCTCACATGACCGGATAGGAATGACGGATTCCGCATGTGTCTGATCCGTGGTATTATGCAGATCAATCGCATTGGATTACACAATTCCGCTCACATTAGCGGGTCGGAATTGCGTAATCCACTCGCAGAAAAGAGAACGCAGCAGGTTCTATTTTACTGCGGATATCGGCAACATAGAGCCCATTGTGCTCCATGGTCGCGGATATACCCGCAGCCCATACACAACTACATTGTATACGGGCTGCGGGTACCCGCGTCATCGCTAAGCGATGGTGCGGGAAATACAAACAAAAAAAAGGTGTATTGTGCATGACCGCCTGTGTGAGTAGGCAGTTATGCGCAGTACATTACGCAGCCGTACGCAGGGTCACAGCCGGGCTCACAGATGGGATCCGCTGTGGGCCTCCGCAAGCGGATTCCGCCTGCACCCGCGTGAGCCCGGCGTTATTCAGACCGCTACCTGTGATACGTATTTTACAAGAAGCCCCGGGAACGCTCACCTTCCTGCAGTTCCAGGAGCACCTTGTTGAGCGCCTTCTGTGCGAGACAGCCGCACCTCATCAAGCTTACGGAGACTCACGGAACGCCACTTTTTACACCCCATACCCGCCACTGAGGTCATGAAATACCCCCAAAAAGCATGAGAGGAGGGGGGGGGGGGGATACCCGGTTTTATTGCCCCATGGGCCCATTCCAACCAGCCTCCGTAATTACCCCTGTCTTCGGAAATACTACACAGTTCACATTTTTACTTTTATCTAAGATTTGCGAACGCCAAAAAGGGCGTGGAGGGGGAGGGGGGGAGTTTTTAGGGAGTCAATCTTTATTCTGTACAAATAAGCAATGGGGCCTGGAATTTATTCAGTTGTGCCCTAAAATCCAACAGGTGTTCCGTCCTTTATAGGCCTTGCCATGCGTCCTGTAAGTAGATTAGGGCCACAATGGGTATGTTTCTGAACTCGGGACAAACGGGGGTATCCATTTTGGGGTGAACGTCTTCATTCCTATGTGCACTGTACAAAAAAACTGTTTTTAAATTGAAAAAATTGCCAAAAAAATTGAAAATCGTAACTTTTTCCTTCTGCTTTGCTTAGATTCATTCAAATACTGTGGGGTCAAAATACGCAGTACACCCCTAGATGAATTCGTTAAGGGGTCTAGTTTTCAAAATGGGGTCATTTGAGGGGGTTCTTTATAGTTTTGGCCGCTCAATGGCTCTACAAGTGGGCAATGGGGCCTGAAATTTATTCAGTGGTACCCTGAAATCCAACGGGTATTCCTTTCATTGTAGGCCTAGCCATGGGTCCTGTAAGTCTATTAGGGCCACAATGGGTATGTTTCTGAACACGGGACAAACAGGGGTATCCATTTTGGGGTGAAAGCCTTCATTATATGTGTGCTGTACAAAAAAACCTGTTTTTAAATTGACACAATAGCCCAAAAAATGAAAATCCTATTTTTTTCCTTTTGCTTTGCTTGAATTTATTCAAAAACTGTGGGGTCAAAATATGCAGTACATCCCTAGATAAATTCATTAAGGGGTCTAGTTTTCAAAATGGGGTCATTTGTGGGGGTTCTATATGGTTTTGGGCGCTCAAGAACTCTACAAGTGGGCAATGGGGCCTAAAAGGACTTCAAGCAAAATCTATGTTCTGAAAGCCACCGATTACTCCTTTTATTTTGGGCCCCGTTGTGCATGCGGACATAAGATTAGGGCCACAATGGGTATATTTCTGAAAACAGCACAAACAGGGGTATCCATTTTGGGGTGTAAGTCTTCCTTCATATGTGTGCTGTACAAAAAAAGCTGTTTTTAAAATGACAGAATTGCCAAAAAAACAAAAATCCAAATTTTTTCCTTTTGCTTTGCTTGAATTTATTCAAAAACTGTGGGGTCAAAATGCGCAGTACACCCCTAGATAAATTCGTTAAGGAGTCTAGTTTTCAAAATGGGGTCATTTGTGGGGGTTCTCTATGGTTTTGGGCGCTCAAGAACTCTACAAGTGGGCAATGGGGCCTAAAAGGACTTCAAGCAAAATTTGTGTTCCGAAAGCCACCGGTCGCTCCTTTCATTTTGGGCTCCGTTGTGTATCCAGACATAAGATTAGGGCCACAATGGGTATGTCTCTGAACACGGGACAAACAGGGGTATCCATTTTTGGGTGCAAGTCTTCCTTCATATGTGTGCTGTACAAAAAAAGCTGTTTTTAAAATGACAGAATTGCCAAAAAAATGAAAATCACAATTTTTTCCTTTTGCTTGGTTTGAATTCATTCAAAAACTGTGGGGTCAAAATATGCAGTACACCCCTAGATAAATTCCTTAAGGGGTCTAGTTTTCAAAATGGGGTCATTTGTGGGGGATTTCTATGGTTTTGGGCGCTCAAGAACTCTACATGTGTGCTATGGGGCCTAAAAGGACTTCAAGCAAAATTTCTGTTTTGAAAGACACTGACTACTCCTTTCATTTTGGGCCCCGTTGTGGACTCAGATATAACAATAGGGCCACAATGGGTATATTTCTGAACACGGGAGAAATAGGGGTATCCATTTTGGGGTGTAAATCCTGATTTTCATGTAAACTATAGGAAAAAAATATGTCTTTAAAATGACAGATTTGCAAAAATATGAAATTTTACTTTTTCTCCTCTAAATTGAATTAATTCCTGAAAAAAAACTGTGGGGTCAAAATACTCATGACACCACTCAGTGAATACGTTAAGGGGTGTAGTTTTTAAAATGAGGTCATTTGGGGGGGTATCTATTATTCTGACACTCATGAGCCTTTCCAATCTCGGCTTGGTATAGGAAAACAAAGTGTTCCTCAAAATGCTAAAAAGTAATGTTAAATTTGTACGTCTCCTAAATAGTTAAAAAAAAACAAAAGTTTTTCCAATGTGCGCCCAAAATAAAGTAAACGGGTGGAAATATAAATCTTAGCAAAAATTTCTATATTATGTTTGCACATATTTAAGATATTGCAGTTGGAAATGTGAAAAAATGACGATTTTTTCAAAATTTTCCCAATTTTGGCGCTTTTAATAAATAAACACAATTTCTATCGGTCTATTTTTTCCGCCTAAATGAAGCACAACATGTGGCGAAAAAACAATGTCAGAATCGCTTGGATATGCAAAACCTTTCTGGTGTTTTTCCATGTTAAAGTGACACATGTCAGATTTGCAAAATTTGGCCTGGTCATTAAGGCGCAAACAGGCTTGGTCACTAAGGGGTTAAGGCACCCATATACCTTCAACTGCTGTTGGCCAATGGGTCGTCACGGATGTGATGGTACTAAGCAATAGAGATGAGCGAACGCGTTCGTCCGAGCTTGATATTCGTGCGAATATTAGGGTGTTCGTGATGTTCGTTATTCGTAACGAACACCATGCGGTGTTCTGGTTACTTTCACTTCCTTCCCTGAGACGTTAGCGCGCTTTTCTGGCCAATTGAAAGACAGGGAAGGCATTACAACTTCCCCCTGCAACGTTTAAGCCCTATACCACCCCCTGCTGTGAGTGGCTGGCGAGATCAGGTGTTCGCCTAATATAAAAGTCGGCCCCTCCCGCGGCTCGCCTCAGATGCCTGGTGAGTTAGATGAGGGACAGTGCTGTTTATACCGGAGCTGCTGTAGGGAAAGAATTGGTAGTTAGTGTAGGCTTCAAGACCCCCCAAAGGTCCTTATTAGGGCCACTGATAGCTGTGTGTTGGCTGCTGTTAGCAGTGGCATTTTTTTTTTCTGAAAATCGGCTCTGCAGAGCGTTGCACCTGGCATTAGGGACAGAAGTGCTGCATAGGCAGGGAGAGTGTTAGGAGTGAGTGTAGCCTTCAAGAACCTCAACGGTCCTTTCTAGGGCCATATTTATCCGTGTGCAGTACTGTCCAGGCTGCTGTTAGCTGTGCTGCATTTTTTTTGGGCTTCTCAAAATCGCCTCTGCAGAGCATTCCACCCTCCATTGATACTGCAGGGAAAGAATTGTATAGGCAGGGCCACAACACAGTTATTATTCATAGAATATACGCAGTGCTGCCTTTTGGTGGAAAAACAAGTGAAAACAAATCTATTTGTCCAGCCTCTGTCCGTCCTTACGGGCGGTGGACACGTGTGAGCTGCGTGAAAAACATTGCTAAATCATACGCACCCAGCTACGCTTTACTGCTGGCTTCGCCATTTGCTTTCCTTAATTGGGAAAAAAAATACCTGCTCTGCCAGAGTTATAATAACTCTGCTACCCTCACGTTCTGTGACACATTAGCAGGGACACAGCACAGTTATTAAACTTCTCATGTTCATTGAATATACGCAGTGCTGCCTTTTGGTGGAAAAACAAGTGAAAACAAATCTATTTGTCCAGCCTCTGTCCGTCCTTACGGGCGGTGGACACGTGTGAGCTGCGTGAAAAACATTGCTAAATCATACGCACCCAGCTACGCTTTACTGCTGGCTTCGTCATTTGCTTTCCTTAATTGGGAAAAAAAATACCTGCTCTGCCAGAGTTATAATAACTCTGCTACCCTCACGTTCTGTGACACCTTAGCAGGGACACAGCACAGTTATTAAACTTAGATTATTCATTCACTAGAGGCAGTGGGGCCTTTCGTTTTCCAAAAAGGGAAAAAATTATATTTGGCCTGCAGTCTTGCGCCAATTTATTTCCTGCCTGTGAAATCAAATCACTGGTAATACAGCATGCTGAGGGGTAGGGGTAGGCCTAGAGGACGTGGACGCGGCCGAGGACGCGGAGGGCCAAGTCAGGGTGTGGGCACAGGCCGAGCTCCTGATCCCGGTGTGTCGCAGTCGACTGCTGCGCGATTAGGAGAGAGGCACGTTTCTGGCGTCCCCACATTCATCGCCCAATTAATGGGTCCACGCGGGAGACGGTTATTAGAAAATGAGCAGTGTGAGCAGGTCCTGTCCTGGATGGCAGAAAGTGCTTCGAGCAACCTATCGTCAACACGCAGTTCTGCGCCGTCCACTGCTGCAAATCCGAATCCTCTGTCTGCTGCTCCTCCTTCCTCCCAGCCTCCTCACTCCACTACAATGACACCTGCTCAGGAGCGGGAACACTCCCAGGAACTGTTCTCGGGCCCCTGCTTAGATTGGGCAGCAGCGGTTCCTCTCCCACCAGAGGAGTTTATCGTCACTGATGCCCAACCATTCGAAAGTTCCCGGGGTCCGAGGGAAGAGGCTGGGGACTTCCGCCAACTGTCTCAACAACTTTCTGTGGGTGAGGAGGACGATGACGATCAGACACAGTTGTCTTGCAGTGAGGTAGTAGTAAGGGCAGTAAGTCCAAGGGAGCAGCGCACAGAGGATTCGGAGGAAGAGCAGCAGGACGATGAGGTGACTGACCCCACCTGGTGTGCAACGCTTACTCAGGAGGACAGGTCTTCAGAGGGGGAGTCAAGGGCATCAGCAGGGCAGGTTGCAAGAGGCAGTGCGGTGGCCAGGGCCAGGGGTAGAGGCAGGGCCAGACCGAATAATCCACCAAGTGTTTCCCAAAGCGCCCCCTCGCGCCATGCCACCCTGCAGAGGCCGAGGTGCTCTAAGGTCTGGCAGTTTTTCACAGAGACGCCTGACGACCGACGAACAGTGGTGTGCAACCTTTGTCGCGCAAAGCTCAGCCGGGGAGCCAACACCAACAGCCTCACCACCACCACCATGCGCAGACATATGATGGCCAAGCACCCCACAAGGTGGGACGAAGGCCGTTCACCGCCTCCGGTTTGCACCCCTGCCTCTCCCCCTGTGCCCCAACCTGCCACTGAGATGCAACCCCCCTCTCAGGACACAGGCACTACCGCCTCATGGCCTGCATCCACACCCTCATCTCCGCTGTCCTCGGCCCCATCCAGCAGTGTAGTTCAGCGCACCGTTCAGCCGTCGCTTGCGCAAGTGTTCGAGCGCAAGCGCAAGTACGCCGCCACGCACCCGCACGCTCAAACGTTAACCGTCCGCATAGCAAAATTCATCAGCCTTGAGATGCTGCCGTATAGGGTTGTGGAAACTGAGTCCTTCAAAAGTATCATGGAGGCGGCGGCCCCGCGCTACTCAGTTCCCAGTCGCCACTACTTTTCCCGATGTGCCGTCCCAGCCCTGCACGACCACGTCTCCCGCAACATTGTGCGCGCCCTCACCAACGCGGTTACTGCCACGGTCCACTTAACTACGGACACGTGGACAAGCACAGGCGGGCAGGGCCACTACATCTCCCTGACGGCACATTGGGTGAATTTAGTGGAGGCTGGGACAGAGTCAGAGCCTGGGACCGCTCACGTCCTACCCACCCCCAGAATTGCGGGCCCCAGCTCGGTGCTGGTATCTGCGGAGGTGTATGCTTCCTCCACTAAAGCACCCTCCTCCTCCTCCTCTGTCTCGCAATCAAGATGTGTTAGCAGCAGCATGTCGCCAGCAGTCGGTGTCGCGCGGTGTGGCAGCACAGCGGTGGGCAAGCGTCAGCAGGCCGTGCTGAAACTACTCAGCTTAAGCGATAAGAGGCACACGGCCCACGAACTGCTGCAGGGTCTGACAGAGCAGACCGACCGCTGGCTTGCGCCGCTGAGCCTCCAACCGGGCATGGTCGTGGGTGACAACGGGCGTAACCTGGTGGCGGCTCTGCAGCTTGGCAGCCTCACGCACGTGCCATGCCTGGCCCACGTCTTTAATTTGGTGGTTCAGCGCTTTCTGAAAAGCTACCCACGCTTGTCAGACCTGCTCGTAAAGGCGCGCCGGCTCTGCGCACATTTCCGCAAGTCGCACACGGACGCTGCCACCCTGCGCACCCTGCAACATCACTTTAAGCTGCCAGTGCACCGACTGCTGTGCGACGTGCCCACACGGTGGAACTCTACGCTCCACATGTTGGCCAGGCTCTATGAACAACGTAGAGCTATAGTCGAATACCAACTCCAACATGGGCGGCGCAGTGGGAGTCAGCCTCCTCAATTCCTTTCAGAAGAGTGGGCCTGGTTGGCAGACATCTGCCATGTCCTTGGTAATTTTGAGGAGTCTACCCAGGTGGTGAGCGGCGATGCTACAATCATTAGCGTCACCATTCCTCTGCTATGCATCTTGAGAAATTCCCTGCAAACCATAAAGGCAGCTGCTTTGCGCTCGGAAACGGGGGCGGGGGAAGACAGTATGCCGCTGGATAGTCAGGGCACCCTCCTGTCTATTTCTCAGAGCGTACAGGAGGAGGAGGAGGAGCATGAGGAGGATGAGGAGGAGGGGGAAGAGACAGCTTGGGCCGCTGCTGACGGTACACCGGCTGATTGCCTGTCATCCTTTCAGCGTGTATGGCCTGAGGAGGAGGAGGAGGAGGAGGAGGAGGAGGATCCTGAAAGTGATCTTCCTAGTGAGGACAGCCATGTGTTGCGTACTGGTACCCTGGCACACATGGCTGACTTCATGTTAGGATGCCTTTCTCGTGACCCTCGCGTTGCACGCATTCTGGCCACGACGGATTACTGGGTGTACACACTGCTCGATCCACGGTATAAGGAGAACCTGCCCACTCTGATTCCCGAAGAGGAAAGGGGTTCCAGAATGATGCTATACCACAGGACCCTTGCGGACAAGCTGATGGTAAAATTCCCAGCCGACAGCGCTAGTGGCAGAAGGCGCAGTACCGAGGGCAAGGTAGCAGGGGATGTGCGTAGATCGAGCAGCATGTACATCCCAGGCAGTGCAACAGTCTTTAAGGGCCTGGCCAGCTTTATGGCTCCCCACCAAGACTGTGTCACCGCTCCCCAGTCACGGCTGAGTCGGCGGGAGCACTGTAAAAGGATGGTGAGGGAGTACGTAGCGGATCGCACGACCATCCTTGGTGACGCCTCTGCCCCCTACAACTACTGGGTGTCGAAGCTGGACACGTGGCCTGAACTAGCGCTGTATGCCCTGGAGGTGCTTGCTTGTCCTGCGGCTAGCGTCTTGTCGGAAAGGGTGTTTAGTGCGGCTGGGGGAATCATCACAGATAAGCGTAGCCGCTTGTCAACCGACAGTGCCGACAGGCTAACACTCATCAAGATGAACAAAGGCTGGATTTCCCCAGACTTCTGTTCTCCACCAGCGGACAGCAGCGATACGTAAGCAATACGTAGGCTGCACCCACGGATGGAAGCTACGTTCTCTCTCACCATCCAAAACGGGGACATTTCTGCTTCATCAATCTGTGTCTAATATTCCTCCTCCTCCTCCTCCTGAAACCTCACGTAATCACGCTGAACGGGCAATTTTTCTTAGGGCCACAAGGCTCACTCAAATAATTTTTCAGAACAATTTTTATAAGTTTCAATTAGCTTAAAAGCGTTGGAACTTTAACTTGAACCAATTTTTCGTTACACTGGGCTGCCTCCAGGCCTAGTTACCACTTAAGCCACATTAACCAAAGCGATTCACCTGCCATCTTGGTTGGGCATGGCCAATTTTTACTGAGGTACATTAGTACTGTTGGTACACCAATTTTTTGGGGCCCTCACCTACAGTGTAATCATAGTAATTTCTATGTTCTTCGCCTGCACTCATGGTACAGAAAGGTGTGTGGGGTTGGCCTACACTTTAGCTACATAAATGTCACTTGTGCCTTGGCTATACTAAGGCTACTGAAATGGAACTAAGACTGCGCTCCCGCTATACTGCTGCTTCGGAATTGTTACTGGGGCCTGTCTTGAGTGCTACTATTGCTTACATGGAACGAAGACTGCGCTCCCGCTATACTGCTGCTTCAGAATTGTTACTGGGGCCTGTCTTGAGTGCTACTATTGCTTACATGGAACGAAGACTGCGCTCCCGCTATACTGCTGCTTCAGAATTGTTACTGGGGCCTGTCTTGAGTGCTACTATTGCTTACATGGAACGAAGACTGCGCTCCCGCTATACTGCTGCTTCAGAATTGTTACTGGGGCCTGTCTTGAGTGCTACTATTGCTTACATGGAACGAAGACTGCGCTCCCGCTATACTGCTGCTTCAGAATTGTTACTGGGGCCTGTCTTGAGTGCTACTATTGCTTACATGGAACGAAGACTGCGCTCCCGCTATACTGCTGCTTCAGAATTGTTACTGGGGCCTGTCTTGAGTGCTACTATTGCTTACATGGAACGAAGACTGCGCTCCCGCTATACTGCTGCTTCAGAATTGTTACTGGGGCCTGTCTTGAGTGCTACTATTGCTGACATGGAACGGACACGTGGAGAGGACACGTAGTGCCTCAAAAACATCCCCTTCCTCCTCCAACAGGGAAAACATTGTTGGCAAATGCCTTTGCATTGGTTCGTCTGGTGGCAGTCCAAGAATTTCACCTTTACCGACACTACAAGAGAGCCCCCCCACCATCCCCCCGCCACGGCCCACTTAATCCTGGCCACATTCCGAAAACCAACAAAATACAACCGTGCTACTAGGTCCGCAGTCACCACCACATTACCACCAACGCGGTTACTGTTAAGGTGCATATAACCACGGACACGTGGAGAGGACACGTAGTGCCTCAAAAACATCCCCCTCCTCCTCCAACAGGGAAAACATTGTTGGCAAATGCCTTTGCATTGGTTCGTCTGGTGGCAGTCCAAGAATTTCACCTTTACCGACACTACAAGAGAGCCCCCCCACCATCCCCCCGCCACGGCCTACTTAATCCTGGCCACATTCCGAAAACCAACAAAATACAACCGTGCTACTAGGTCCGCAGTCACCACCACATTACCACCAACGCGGTTACTGTTAAGGTGCATATTACCAGTCTGACTGGGGCATGCAGACACCTTGACAGAATGAATAGTGTGTGGCACATAGGTTCCCCATTGCTATGCCCAGGTGTGCAGCTCCTGATGGCGGTGGCACAGGATTATATTTCTCATTGCTTCTGTACAGCATTGTGGGCTATCGCCCCGCCCCTATTAAAGAGGGTCGCTACCTAGCCGTGCCAACCCTGTGCAGTGTGTGCCTGCGGTCCCTCGTCGTGGCAGACACACTTCTAAATAGACATGAGGGTGGTGTGGCATGAGGGCAGCTGAAGGCTGCGCAGGGACAGTTTGGTGTGCGCTGTGGGGGGGAGGGGGTGCGGTTGGGCAGCATGTAACCCAGGAGAAGTGTCAGTGGTGTGTCATGCAGGCAGTGATTGTGCTTTGTTGGAGGTAGTGTGGTGCTTAGCAAAGGTATGCCATGCTAATGAGGGCTTTTCAGAAGTAAAAGTTGTTGGGGGGGGGGCCCACTCTTGCCGCTATTGTGGCTTAATAGTGGGACCTGTGAACTTGAGATGCAGCCCAACATGTAGCCCCTCGCCTGCCCTATCCGTCACTGTGTCATTCCCATCACTTTCCTGAATTGCCCAGATTTTCACACATGAAAACCTTAGCGAGCATCGGCGAAATACAAAAATGTTCTGGTCGCCCATTGACTTCAATGGGGTTCGTTGTTCGAAACGAACCCTCGAGCATCACGGGAAGTTCGTTCCGAATAACGAACACCCGAACATTTTGGTGTTCGCTCATCTCTACTAAGCAAATGTTTGTTTTTTAATTTTTAGTAATTTTTTTAAAACAAAGAGGAGAAAGTGCGTAGAAAGGTTTTTTTTTCTTTACTATTTTTTTTGCATGTTTTTTTTACCATTTTACTTTTTTTTTAATATATTTTATGTCCCAGCGGGAGACTGAAACCTGCAATCCTATGATTGCAATGATAATTAGAGATGAGCGAGCACCCAAATGCTCGGGTCCGCGTTATTCAAGTCGAGCATTTTTGTATGTGGAACGCAGGGTCCCGAGCTCTCTCTCTCTCTCTCTCTCTCTCTCTCTCTCTCTCTCTCTCTCTCATCTCTCTCTCTCTCTCTCTCTCTCCTCTCTCCCTCTCTCCTTCTCTCCTTCTCTCCTTCTCTCTCTCTCTCCTTCTCTCTCTCTCTCCTTCTCTCTCTCTCCTTCTCTCTCTCTCCTTCTCTCTCTCTCCTTCTCTCTCTCCTTCTCTCTCTCTCCTTCTCTCTCTCCCCTTCTCTCTCTCTCATTCTCTCTCCTTCTCTCTCTCTCCTTCTCTCTCTCTCCTTCTCTCTCTCTCCTTCTCTCTCTCTCTCTCTCTCTCCTTCTCTCTCTCTCTCTCCTTCTCTCTCTCCTTCTCTCTCTCTCCTTCTCTCTCTCTCATTCTCTCTCTCTCCTTCTCTCTCTCTCCTTCTCTCTCTCTCCTTCTCTCTCTCTCTCTCCTTCTCTCTCTCTCTCTCTCTCCTTCTCTCTCTCTTTCTCTCTCCTCTCTTTCTCTCTCTCTCCTTCTCTCTCTCTCTCCTTCTCTCTCTCCTTCTCTCTCTCTATCTCTCTCCTTCTCTCTCTCTCTCTCTCTCTCCTTCTCTCTCTCTCCTTCTCTCTCTCTCTCTCTCTCTCCTTCTCTCTCTCTCTCTCTCCTTCTCTCTCTCTCTCTCCTTCTCTCTCTCTCTCCTTCTCTCTCTCTCTCTCTCTCTCTCCTTCTCTCTCTCTCTCCTTCTCTCTCTCTCTCTCCTTCTCTCTCTCTCTCTCTCTCTTCA